>NW_005178667.1:0-78005 GCF_000350225.1 Chondrus crispus | reverse complement strand
CATCTCCCCAACCGACATCTTTTCTCCCTGCTCCTCTCCTCCCTCTCCCCCTCTCCCCACCTGAATAATCAACCTCAACCGCAACCGCAACCGCAACCTCCACCGCGACCTCTACCCCGCCCCTACTACACATATCCTCCCTCCCTTCCCGGCGCTCCCCCTCACGACTCAGACCAGATGCCCCCAAACCCTGCACCTTACCTGTAGAGCAACAGCCTACAAGCCCGTTTTCCTGCCATGGGCGCACTGCCCACCAAGGAAGATGGCCCCACCGGCTTGCCCTCGTCCCCGCGTAATAACCGCTCAGAGCACATCAACCCTTCCGCCTTTTCCCCTCACCCATCCCAGAGATCCTCCCACGAGGACCTGGACATTCCCCACGAGAAGCGTCTCGCCAAGCGTCAGATCGAAGTCTACTATCGCGACTTTTTCATGCTCTACCATGACCGCGAGCATGCCATAGCACGCATCGAGTCCGCTGCACGCGCGGGCCATATCGATGAGGCTACCAGGGTGAGGCTTCGGAAGGAACAGTTTATGCGGGAGCTCGAATACATTCGCCGCAAGCGCAACCCCATGAGCATTGCCCACTACGAAATTATACGCAAAATTGGACAAGGCAGCTTTGGCGAGGTCTTTCTCGTCAGGCATCGCGGCGATCGACGCTTGTATGCTATGAAAAAGTTGCAGAAGAGGGATATGATTTACAAGAGGCAGGTCCACCACGTCTGGCTCGAGCGCTTTGTTCTGGCCTCTGTCGGCGAGCACCCGCTTGTCGTCAAGATGCATTACTCGTTTCAAGACGAACACCATCTCTACTTTATCATGGAATACTTGCACGGCGGCGACATGATGACAATGTTTATCCGCAAGGAGTTTCTCCCCGAGGATTGGGCCCGTTTTTATATTGCCGAGCTCGTCGTCGCTATTGATGCCCTCCACAGGACGGGTATCATTCATCGCGATATCAAGCCCGACAATATTCTTTTCCGAAAAGACGGCCACATCTGCTTGTCTGATTTTGGCCTTTCGAAAAGTCTCATGCAGCCCTCGGAGCGCCACTGGCTTGCTATCACAAGCACAGAATACGTCAACCGCCCCAACTTTATCGAGCATATCCGCCGCGGTGATGTCGACTTCCCCCTTGCCTACAGAGTCAAGCTATGGAAGGCTCTGGCCAAGGAGAATGCTTTCTCCCAGGTTGGCACTCCCAATTATATCGCCCCAGAGGTTCTCCAGGATCGCAGTTACTCAGAGTCGTGCGACTGGTGGTCCGTCGGCGTTATTCTTTTTGAAATGCTTGTTGGTTGCCCCCCCTTCTGCTCCAGAGACCCGGCCAATGTGACTAGTATGATATGTCAGTGGAAGCGCTACTTTCACTTTCCCCGCGAGCTTCCCGAGTCAAGGATGAGCCCTGCGGCAAGAGACTTGATTTGTCGTCTCCTCTGCGATTCGCGCAATCGTCTGGGCGCCAAGCGTGGGTTGGAAGAATTTAAAGAACACCCTTTCTTTGCTGGCATTGATTGGCATAGTCTTGCCCGCACACCCGCTCCCTTTATCCCAGAGCTAGAGTCAGAAGAAGATACGCGCTATTTCGAGGACGACATCACAAAGTCGGACATTTCAAAGCTCATCCCGCGAAAACCCGAGATGGCGCAAGAGCCGTGCAGTGGACTGTTGGAAACTTTTGAAAGTGGAAACGAAGACACTCGCAATAGTACATCCAAGATAACGCGGCGTCGCTCCTCGAAGCGCTTCCGATATAACCGAAATAGAGACTTGGAGTTTGTCGGCTTCACATTTATACCAAGGCACCTGGACACACAATGGGGCGGCTACCAGAACTTGAACCATGAGCCACATCGGCATCACGCGGCAGTAAGGAGGGGACAGCAGTCGTCGACGATGACAAACGCGTTGTCACTGGAAGGTGGGAGAGAAGAGAGTCGGTTAAAGCCGTTGCGTTCCCCGCGCGGGGCGGAGGCCGCAGCAGTGATCGCTGCAGCAGAAGTTGTGACAGAAAAGAATCGTGGTACCCATCTTCCAGATCGTGTGACAGATGCAGCTCTCGAGTGCAAGCAAACGGAAACGTCGGATGGCAGAAGCGGACACGTCAGGTTTGTGGATACGAACGAGGCCGTCGAACCTCAAATGAGCGAAAATGTGCCACCAACCGTGTCTTCCACCGCAGACGGCGCGTTCGCCATCTCAACGCACATCCAGATGGACCGGGAGCAAACTCTATCCGAGCCAGAGAGCTTTCCTGCGATGGCACTCAAGAACGACGAGGAACTGGAAAATGATTCCGGCGGAGATTCCCTCGGTGAGAAAGCACTTGGTGCAGAGGTGGTGAAGGAGGTCTCGATTCGACCCTCTACTGTTTTTTGGGACGAATTACCGCCCAAGCAGACCGAGGAGAAGCGAGATGGGAGCATCACGCGAAGTCTTCACAGCTGCATTTCCCTCCCCGAGTTGCGATCGAAACATGCACGGTCAGACGTCGAGGACACTGATGCAGAAGACGAGACCCAAGGAATACCGGAATCCGCCAACATCGAGGCTGAGTCTGCATGCTCGGCCGGCACCGACGACGATGGTGTTGAGCGCCGCATGAGCCGCCTCCATATACCAGAGGAGGTTTCGTCTTGTCCCCCAATGAAAACTCCTCGCACGCGACAGGCTACAGGCACTAATTCACCGCAGAGTGGCGTTAACTTGAAACCGACTGCGTCCGAAGTTGATCTCTTCGTCGATTATGCATCCAGGGAACTGAACACTGCGTCAAGGGAGTTGACCAACACTCCCACAAGTAACGTTCCTGCCGTTATTCGGCATGCAAAGGAAGACCTGTCGGGGACTGCAGCTGAAATTCAAGAAAGCTTGGGGCCAAGGACCAGCACGTCCACAGCAAGCACTGATATGTCAGAGTTTCCGGATCGAGCGAATGCTCATCCAGTTCCTAACAATTCCGTCGTTTCCTCAGATTCAATGTAGTACAGAGCCTTACATTTTAGTGGTACGGGCGCACCTTTGTTGGAGCAGCCCCCTAACTCTTGTATATATGTAAACGAGTTATTATTGATGACAGGATCCATTTTGCTGAAGAAGTCATGCCATCTCAGTGTACCAGTTTCCATGCTCCCATGGCAAGACGCTGCCCTCAGAGGACAGTCTCCGAGCTCTTTCTCTCTCGCCGACGTCACATCCATTTGTCAGTAATTGTAATTGTTATACTTCACCTCTTTTCCCTCTTGTCCCCTGCGCAGGCTGACAAATCGGGAAAATAACGAAGCGCTAATTTTTACATATTCATTTTCAGCACAAAGGTTGGGCGTGCAACACGGATGTGTGTCGCGTAGTCGAGTCTGACAACCAGTTGTTGCTGCATTCTATACAACCAGTAGAGAGTACCTCCGAATCTCTTTACCATATCACGACAAAACGCGAAAACGTACCAACTCTCGGGAAGCAGCCGTTGTTGCTCCGTCACGTTCCAACACAAAAAGTAAGAAACCTCAAAACTGTTGATAATGAACCAAGACATGGGGCTACGCAGGCGGCATGTAAGGGATCGTAGCCAAAAAAATTCCTTCCCAACGGGAACGGCCTTGCAAGATGAAACGAAAAGTTGTCATTCTTTAGATCTCGAATCTAGCTTGTGTCATGAACTCAATTCTGACAAAGAGGGCGCTCAGCTAAGACAAATTCCATCTGATTCAGCGCTGAACGAACGCCTAGAAATGTTGGCGCGACAAGCGGCCGCCAGTGTGCTGGAAAGGGAACTCAAGGCGATTGATGAATTCAGTCGAAAGCATAATCAACGCATGATGAAGCGGGAACTGCTCCTTTGCGGTTTAGGTCTAATCTTTCTGGTCTGCCCTGCGCTCATTGTTTTCACACTCTTGGTCGATCTGCTCCCCCGAAATCATGTTGAAATTATGCGATACGCATCACATCAAAACGACTTCGTGGGGGCAGCATCTCGATTCTGCCTCCAAATTGCTTCGACGGCGCATCACGTCAGGGACGCAAACTCGCAAAGCGGCTGCTCATATCTGTGGGGCTGTTGTGGCGCACTAATAATTCTCCTACTCCTCATCCGCGGTACTGTCACTAAGCACAAAGTCCTGACACCATATCATCGGGAACAAATCAAAAAAGTCGAAAACCTCATCAAGTAGGGTCATGGCTCAAGGAATCAGTGCTTGCACTAACATTCAATTATCTGTGCGTGTCTTCCCCGACACGAAGACAAATTGAATAATGCAGCTTTGAAGCAAGACCTCAATGTTGAAGCTACCCCATTTGAACCTGTGCTTTCGAGACACAAGGAATCTATGTCCATTGCCGGGTATAGAAGAAGGGTGAGTCATGCGCGTGATTCGTCATTGCATCCGATGGATTTGACAACGGGAGAGATTTCGACTTGCTCGTCTAACGGTGGTGCCGGGATGTAAGTACCCGGCAATGACTGCACATCAGTTGGAAATTTATCAACGATTAGAACACCGGAATCTTGCATCAATGGGGATGGACAGTCTTCAATAATACCAAACCAATATATCACCATCCCAGGACCGAATCGGCCAACATAGGAACTTAATGAGCCTGTGTAATCCTTTGTCATTGTAAACTCATCTCCAAACTTCGCTTTGCTGTCGATCCAACATATCGGTTTCCCCCTCACGCCGATTGGGACTCGTAAAAGCACATCTGGTGTCTTGTGGCATCCCCGATCTCGCAACTCTTGCTCTGACTCAAACTCGACCCGCAAGTTCCTCAGCTCATCGAGAAGTCTAAGCTCATATTCCACACCAATCACAGTTCTTATCCGATCGACATGAGGGCCTGAGTATGCGTCACTTTCTACGCAAAGCCTAATTTCTTCGCGCAAACGTTGGCCTTTGATCCCACTCACGTCTTTCAAAGCCTTTGTTACTTGTTGTCGGCTCAATCTGGAGTGCAGTTCTAAAACCCGACGCGCAACCATAGTTGGGGATAGATCAATCCAATCTGCAATATCCAAGAGAGAATGACCAGCTTTGAAGCGGGTAACAAACGCATCACCATATTTCTGAATGAGATAAAATGTTTTCGCCATCTGGCGACAGTAAAGCTGCTGATGAATGTAGGAAAGAGTTTCAAAACTGTGTGCACTACACTGCCTCGCGAGAGCACTAACATCCGCGAAACTACGCAGTGTCACTTTCAAGCGCCTCCATTCTTCCATCTTCATTTCTCACCTGGAGGGATTAGCCAAATGGCCTGGTAAATACTCAATTTCCCGCAAGTGTTGTGACGGCTTCCGTATCGTCGAAGTCTAGAGCTGTTTCAAGTGCGAGTGCACTTTAAGCAGACTGCCTAGATGAGGATTGCATACTTCGTGGAAACGAGAAAAACCGGAAGCAACTGCTTTGGCAAATGTTTTTCAAACAACTGCGCTGCAATTTTTGAACCAGACACGGTACAGAGGATTGCCCCATTGCTCTATCAGGGTCTGCCAAGCCGTGGACTTCGGCGTCGACACAAAGAGCAAGCCCTCTGAAGCCAAGGTCGGAAATATTTCTACAGTATTTCAGTACGTGTACAGAATTCACATTATCTCTAATACTGTACCCAAGGGTACAGTATCTACTGTCCCGTCGCAGTTCTCGGTCTCAATTTTGATGCTAACAATAACGTTCATGCTTTTAGAGAATTGCATCGCAATTTCGACAGAAGCCAGCAAAGACCCGAAACCGAGTAAGCCGTATTTTTAAGGAGCCTCAGTAGGTCTCTTCTACGATATCGATTGCTTTACCCTGCAACGCAAATTATTTTTAATATGATCCCAACATTTCTTTCCAAAGGCTTGCAAAGAAATTTTCTTGATAGGGCTGTGCAGAGTGTCACATCTGTCATGAAGATTAAGGATACATGAGATTCAGAGCGTTTTTTGTATTGAAGCTCTCTGATCCAGTAAGGTATGGGGATGCGAAGAACACTTTTTACTCGTTTCTGTGCATCAAACGGTATCTATCGCTTTAGAAGTATACATACAGAACTGTGAGACCAACAGACCTCGCAATGAAGTAATGTCGGGATAGAAACCCTCTATGGAAAAATTACCCATTGCTGTACGACCCTTTCTGTTTTCACATCTTGCGCAGCCACAAGCATTTGTTTTTGTTATTATTAGCGATGGTTCAACTGTTGAATTTTAGCTATATTTATGCTCCAAGAAAACAGCAAACACTGTCGTTTTTAACTTTTCTCAGTCCGCGACATGTTGATTTTTTACTATTACGAGTGCACAGAAAGTGACGGCGATAGAAGCTTTCGTTTCTGACAAGACATAATAAAAACAACTGTGTATTTACAATGCAGTGGATTTCTTCATTGGTTCATATCTTTGTTTTTTAGCCATGCTATTGCACTAAAGGAGCGTTGCTTAAGCGGAAGGATTTAATATTTCTATTATTGATAAAGACACGAAGGATGGAGTGAACAGTTGTTTTCACTTGGAAAGGCTTCTATTGCCGATCTGTGTTCGTGCGTATGTAAACAGGAAATATCAGACCGAAGTGCATTTGAGAGAGGGGCCTTTCAGAACATTTCTGGTCAACAGCTTCCTTGCTAGCGCACTTCTCAGCAGAGATTGGGGAATGGACTGATGTATTTTGCGGCGGCGAATTCGTTTTACAATCTACCTGAGTGAACATGGGGATCCTGACAACCGCACGAGTTTCGCTCATTGCTCTCTTCTTTTGTGTGGTCCTTAGTCTCCCTGTAGCTCAGCCAAAAAAACCTCAAGAGACGAAAAGAAGTTCATTTCATGCTTTGCAACGCATGGGACTCAATGAATTGTTTTACAAAACAAATCAGTCTTCTCATGATCAGCTCGAAAAGGTTATGGTAGTTCGAGAAATGGACAATTCAGTTGCGTTGTCAGGCTTTATGACAAAAGATACAACTCTAGATGAGAGCGTGGACAACGGGACAAACATTAACGCAGAGAGAGCTGAGCAACTATCTGGAGAAAGGGAGCCATCTGCCTCAGCTCCAGGGCAAGAATCTGGTAAAGTCCCGCTGCGCTTCTTTACAGAAATCGACGATAAGAAGGTTTACGGAGGTTTGATAACATACAGTCATGCATTCCATCCTGCTCGAATTTGTCGAGTGATGAACGCATGCGTTCGGCCTGATGGCACTTTGGTACTACCGGAATGGATGAAGCGATACGACACTACAATCAGTTTTCATTGCGGTCACTCGAAACTGGAGTTTTCTCTCGAGGATAGCTTTCCTCCGCAGCCCTTAGACCCCTATGAACTTGTTGGTATTCATACATCACGACCAAGCATGCCAGACTTTATCAAAGACTTCATGTCAAATGCTATCGTCTTCGACTTGGTATACGGAGACCATCACGTCACGAAATCATGTCATTCTAGGAAGGGAACAGATTGCAACATATTTCCTACTCTGACGCAAGACTTTCGGCCAGCTGTCTATTTACACTCAAGGATAGAAGACATGGACGATAGAGTGTCTTGGGTCCGCCAGTTTGTAAGACTAATGAAGCCGCCAGACTCTGGGAAGCATGCTAAGATAACATATATGGAAGACGACAATGAAAACCAAGAAGGTATGCAGTGCTATCGGTCAGCTCTCTTCACAAGAGGCCCATACAACAAGAACTTTGTGGCAAAAGACCATCTCCAAAACATGCACTTCCTTCACCTTCATGAAATCGAAAAGAAAGCACGCGATTTAGTGGCGGAGGCGAAAGACCGCAACCATCACTGCAGCATTAATGTCACGATCTCTAATAGAAAGCTTGTGGATGGGACTAGAAGTAGACTTGTTGGTCGCTACATATTGAACATTCCTCAGCTTCGCAAAGCCTTATCACGTCAGGCTAGACGGATTCCGCGACTGCAACTCAAAGTATCCACAATGACGTTAGAAAGTAGATCGTTGCGATGGCACATGAATGCCATGCAGAAGACTGATATTTGGATAGCAGGGCACGGCCCACTGCTCACAAACATGATTTTCATGCGAGAAAACTCTACAATGATGGAAATACAGCCGTTTGGTTATTATCCACAAGAGTACGAAAAGATGGCCAAGCACCTAGCACACGTGAGCTATGATAGATATATTGCCCATCCCGACGAAGAAGGCTTCAAAGCATGCATGATGCACTTTTATCCCGAGGACCATAGATCACATAATGATGCTCTTGCACTACTTGCAAAATTTTCGGCCGCTGCTGCAAAATATGCTCAGTCTGACAGTACTCACTCGTTCGTCTTGACGCACTACAGGGATGCAAACCTACGACATGTTAAGACGTGCGCACTAATGCAGCGAATTGACACGAATGCTGGCAATCTAGCAACAGCAGTCGTTCGCCATGCGCGGCTACTCTGTGGGCTTCCAAAACCATCGGCTCGGACCAACTCCAAACTGAGAAAGAAGACATTAAGAACAAGGTCCAGGGCTATAAATTCGTAAATAGTCAATGTCACGAGTGTTTCAGGAGAAACCCTCAGTTATAAAAGCGAATCCATGTGCTCCAAGACGTTTCGTACATCGTCATCCTTCGGATCATGATTTTTCTTAGCAAGCATATTCTTGAGGGCGAAAATCTTGAAGCTGTTTTCAACCATAGGACAAGAAGCTACAGATGCAGCGCCTTTTGAATAACCTACGTCTCCCAAATCTCGAATGAGAACGCGTTGCGAATAGTGATGTTCTACACCATACTCAAGTGCCTGTACGATTTCCTCTGCATGAATAGAGTCATTTGTTAGTGCATAAAGTGCTTTGTGGGCGGCATACCTCACAAGAGGAACAGAGTTGTTTCTATACGATCGAATGACGCTTAGAAGTTGCTTGTCATGGGCCTCTGCACCAGATGTTATAGCAGAGATGGCTTTCAGTATCCATTCATAGGGCTCGTCAGTGTCGGATCCGACCTCATCAACTCCCAGTTGCGGTGTCATTGTAGTACGCTTACTCCTTTCTTCATTTTGTCGCCTGTCCTGGAATACCTTTTCAAGCTTCTCTCGCACGACAGGGTCGAGTTTTTCAAGATCAAACAAACCCTCTTGTTGCGTATATCCACTCTTCGACTCATTTTTTTCCTCCAAGTATTGCTTGCCTCTCTGCAACATTGCTTTGAGCTGATCAACAACTACTTGCGGGAACGCTGTCGTGGGGTCCGGGACAAGTGCTGCTCGCTGTGCGATATTTGCGAGCGCCTCAGCAGCCCTATACCTCAGGAAATAGTCTGGGCTCTCGAGGGCCTCTTTCAGCGCCAGGACTGCAGCGTCATTTTCGTTTGTGGGAGCTGCAGCTACAGCTCCAAGGGCCAATGCCGCTCGGCGTCGCAGGCCATATCCACCCAAGGCCGTCTGTTCCGTCGAAGTGCGCAGGACCTTGACCAGGGCTTTCTCAGCTTGCTTGACCTTAAACTTGTAGATCCACCACAATCCATAATACTTGACGGATCGATCCTCATGGAATTGTATGTTCCATATGGCCTCTTCCACGGACCGGGGACATGCGTCATCACGTTCGCTGCCTTCTCCTGTGCGATCGTCGTCACCCATCCCAGGAGGCGCTTCATCGGCAGGGGACAGGAGACCGCCTATGAGCTGGCCTGTATCCGAAAGAAAATCGAGTTGCTCGCCGTCAAGGGCGGAGTATCGCTCGCGCACGGTTGCAGCACGGTCATCGATGCTTCGTATAGCGGCAAGGCCCTCATGACCCGTGCTGTCGTATATCTGACGTAGAGAAGGGTCACCCAGCACAGCCCACGCCCGCGCGATGATTTCGAAGCGGGCACCGGCGTCGGCGTCGGTTTCCGTAGTCACATCGGGATGCAATGTCTTGGCGAGCTCGAGGTATGCTTTGCGAATCTCGTTGAGAGAAGGTGAGGACTTGGGGTTGGGTGGACGAAGGCCGAGAACCTCGTACAAGTTATTTGACGAAAGGGTAGCTCGGGCCGGTCGATACCGCCGTGCACGGAGTGAAGTAGTTGGTTGGTTCGCGCGGTGGGGCGGAAGCGGGACAGGCAAGACGAAAGAAAATGGCATGACTTAGAAGTGCGTTCACGGGATAACAGAAGAGCGGCCCACGCGCTGAAGTTGTTGTTTACAGCCTCCCCGATGCCTCTCGTTTTTGGAAGAGATCACTTGAGATTGTTTTGGGAATATATGTGTATATATTTCGAACAAGCAACGCTCTTGAAAGAAAAACATGTTTGGCAGGTATGGACTGGGTTTCTACTTCAAGCATTGAACAACTAGCTGGAGTAGTCTAGGAAGGAGAGAGCATTGAAAGGCAGGGCGGACGAGAAGGGCGATGAGATTAAGAAAGAACTTTTATTGTGCTTCACTACAGGCGCTGTTTTTGACATATTTTCGATATGGACTCAACGCCGGAATTGGGCAAAAATGGCTTCGACAGCAGCTTCCGATGTAAACTGGGTGTTCATGTCGACCGTTACATTGGACTGTTCATCTGTTGCTCCCAAGCTCACGGTGATATCCGGAGCCATGTTAGTATTGGGGATGTACTCCTTGTACGAGTCTGGGTTAGGTGGGACATCTCCCAGCAACTTCCTGCCCTCATCTAGTCTAGTCGGCACAACGGTCTGTATGATACTGACACCCCATTTCGTATACGGCAAGTCGTCGACGCTGCTGTAGATGGAAATGATGGGGGCCTCGTTGACGGTTTGCGGGTCGTAGTACTTTGCCCATTTGGACTCGTCCGGAGCTTTCTCATCATCGATTTTGACGCCCGCCTTGACCGAGTTGCCAGCGCCTTCGTCGCGGAAGAAGTCTGCGAGGCGGACCGAGACAGAGTTGACTTGTTCGTTGGAAAAGTTATTTATGGTGATGACGGGGGCCTTATTTAGTCGATCAACAGGGATGAAGGAGAGATACTTGGAGGTCGGGGGGATGTCCGGACTCGGGTCGTAGGCCATGCGCGGGGAGCGGTGACGTGGGGAGGTGGCGGCAGGGCGGAGCGGGGACGAGGCACGGAAGGAACCGGTCGGGATAATTGGAATGAAGGCTGTCATAGTGAAAGGATGGCGCAAGTGATGCTGGCGAGCGATGCTGGGATAGCGGAGGAGGTGTGAAGTTGTGAATGAGGAGGCGGAGAAAAGGGGATGGTGAGGTAGGGTTTCCCCCTGCAGGCCGAAAGGAAATAAAAAATCACTCCGAAGAGCTGTGTGAAGCATGCATTCCGAATCCAACAATATCTCCCGAGCTGCGCCGTCTTCGTACGTGGACACGGGGACACGCTGTCATTGTCATTTCACACGTACGACACGTGGGGAGTCCGTTTTCAATTCTGGTACTGTACATAAAAAGTTAAGCATCTCCTACAGTAAATTTAGATACACGCCTACTTTTCGAGCGTGTATCACTTGATCTAATATTTTCTTGTCACACTCGCGTTTGCTCTGTCATGAAACCGACGAACTCGTTTCACTGCCTCGTTTATGTATACCATCGCCATCTGCTGCAAATCCTTCTCGCCGTGGTGACCCACCGTTCTCACTTCCGGCTGCCGCTCCAGCTGCCGATCCAATCGTCACCGCTGATGCTGCCGAGTCTTGGCCGACCTGCATGAAAATCTTTCCCAGCTTTCTCAGCCCGGTCGCTCTTGCATGCAGCACGTCGGCCCGTTTTCTCACCCGTTTCCCTTCCGTGTGCTCTTTCTTTGGAAGCAGAAACCGTTCGATTCCCTTTTCCAAATTGTCTAACATCGACCGCGACTGTGTCTTGGACTTGTCCACACCAGACTCCACCACTGTACCAGATCCCATCGTGTACGGCGCATGTAAAATCCCCGGTCCTGTAATACTCAACCGTCCTTCCTCGTCGAGGTCCTGTATCAAGCATTCCAACTCCACTGTATTGTCCCGCAAATCCTTCCCGTCAAGGATAAAACTTGCCACTTCATCGATTGTGCTTTGAATATCAACAACAGTGATTTTCCACATCATATCAAACGCATTTTCGACCATGTCCAGCGCCATCCGTTGCGCCTCGCTTTCGTCGATCGAGCGCCCTTCCTTTTCCATCCGCATGACCCGTTCCTGCATCCGGCGTTGCTTGTCCATCACTTTCAACGCAGCTCCCGACGCTTTGATCTGTGTTGACAATTTGTGCGTCGTGTACCCAAACGAGCTCATCATCGCAGGAATCCCTAGCAAATGGTCACGCCCTAAATATATGTCTGCCTTCCGCGCATATATCTGTCCTATTGTGTACAACATTGCCGGGCCGCTGTTCGACTCGGCCATGCACGCGGCCTTCGTGTACGCCCATTGGATAAAAGCACTCTTGTCTCCATCCGTCCATGGCCGTAAGATTCGTATCAACTCATCCTCAAGCTTTCGAACTCTCTGCTTTTGGATTTTCTTCAAAAAGTCCTCCGCCGGGGCGTTTCCGTCTTCATCTACATTAGAGGCTAAAGAAGCGAGTTGCAAGTCACCAACGAGGAACTCAAACTGATCGGAACCGAATAGCATGTCAAAGAGTTGATTTGCCTCCATCGTTTCAACGTTATTCTCGTCCAAGCCTTGCATGCCATTCGAATCGTACAAGTTTCGTGTCTCTTCCTGCGAAAGTACTTGATAAGCCTCGCCTAATTTCTGAAACTTCTCCGTGGCCTGGGGATCGTCAGGATGTCTATCAGGATGACAATTTTTCGCTTGCAGATAGTACGCCTTTTTGATGGCGGAATCCGTAGCGTCGGGTTTGACGCCCAAAACATCGTACAAGCTTGTCTCTTTGACGACGCCATTGCGCTTTGCGGTTCGAGCAGACTCAGTTTTCGAGTTACGTGCCTCTCGCTCCCGGTCGTCCAAAATACGGGAAATGTCTTTCACCAGTTGATTGAGTTCATCATCCTCTTGGCACAACTCCTGCCCCTTCTTTGTGACTTTGAGGGCTTCGGACATTTTATCTGTCAACTTGAGAACTGTTCCTTTGGCAACCCAACTACGTGGCCAAGTAGGGGCAACCCTGATACATCGGTCGGCGTCGTCCAAGGCATAGTCAAAGCAAGTGTCTGGCTCCCCAAACTGTTGTTCCCTCTTGGCAAGAGCAATGTAGGCATCAAAACGTGCGGCATACATCTCCTTGGAGGGAAAGCGGTCCTCTGCTTCGCATGCGGAAATAGCGGCCGAAAAGGCAGCTACAGCGCCACGATAGTCCATCTCGGCGAGCAAGCGCGTGCCCCTCCCCAAGGCCCTGACACTGACGGCCTCAAACTCCTGATAGAGCTCAAGCGCGCGTTCGTACAGAACCTCGACATCCTCACTATTTGGACAGAGCTGAAAGCCCTTCTCCAGGGTTTCCTTTGCCTCTATGAAGCGCTCGCTCTCGATGAGGGCGGCGCCTATCCTGCACCAGGCCTTGGGCCAGGCGGGGTCTATCTCCGCGGCGGCGGAGCCGTCCTTGACGGCGGCGTCCAGATGGTGGCTGATGCGCGGGCGGTCCGTGGAATGGGCATCGCGCAGGTGGCGCGCGAGCTTGTAATGCGCGGCCGAGCGGTTCGAAAAGAGCTTCTTGTCGTCCGGCAGCCCCGACAGCGAGAGATGGTCGATGGCGGAGGAGTAGCCGTCGATGGCGCTGGTCCAGTCTCCGAGACGGAAGGCTGCGTTGGCGCGCTGGCGGGCGTCGTCAGCCATGCGTGCCGCGGGGCCGCGGCAGGGCGAGGGAAAGAAGGAGGAGGGTGGGGGGGGGGGAACGAGCAGTGGGAGGGAAGCGGAAACGAAACGAGGGGGAGGGGGTCGGGGTGGGGGTGGGTTGAAGAGAAAGGGGGGATGTGGGGTGGCGGTGTCGGGAGAAGGTAAGTTAAGAGTTAAGGCGGGCGGGGGGAGGGGTGGGTGCGAAAGGGTACGAGCAGTGGGGTGGGAGGAAAGCGGAAACGAAGGGAGGGGGTCAGACTTGAAGAGAAAGGGAGGTTATGGGATGGCGATGCTGGGAGAAGGTAAGTTAAGGCGGGCCGGGGAGGGGTGGGTGCGAAAGGGTACGTACGGTGCGGAGAGTGGAGAGGAGGCGGGAGTGCGAGAGGGGGAGTGGCGGGCGCGAGGCCGTGGGGCGGTGGCACGGTGGGGGCGTTGGTGGAGGGAGTTTGGTGCGTGGCTGGCAGGAGGAGATTCTGGCTTATCCACCGCTGTCCAAGCTCTTGGAGAGCTGCCACCTGCCTGTCGATCGCGACCGCGGCGCCGCGATCCCGATCCGCCGTCCCGTTTCCGGACACGTGGCCGCCTGACACGTTTCTAATCCCCCGCGGCCACTCACAAGAAGTCGCGCGCCAGAGGGGTGCTATTTTCGTTACTGTTGTTATGATTATATGCGACCGCGTACGCGTGTGCACGTGTCAGTTTCCGGGCCGGCTGATGTCAGCACTGTCAACAATCCACAATCGGGCCTTTGTCGAGTCGCCACGTGTACCCCCGATGCATCCGCGCTTGCCCTGTATCATTTTTTCCTGCCGTACCGCCTGCCTCGCGCCCAACGGCTCAACGTACTCTTGAGTTAAAAGAGCAGCGCAGTCAAGAGCCCAACGGGTCAACGTAATGTACTCTTGAGTTAAGGTTACTCTTGAATTAAAAGAGCAGTGCAGTCAAGAGTGTCGAGAGTGTTTGATGTCAAACTGCTGTCAACAGCATGCCTCGCCGGAGCGGGGAGCCATGACAATGCTGGCAATGTGAAATTGCCATCCGTGTCCTGGTTTCCCCGCTGCCGGTTCTGACATCGGGCTGCCATGATGCCAGCATCAACACGCTCGTTGCCGGGGAGCGTGCGCATCAGAGCCCTCGTTACGGGCAACGCGACTGGGCGGGCCGTTTATAGATTCAGCACGTGTGCACGTGTGCCGCGTGGACACGCCGTGTTGCGGGGGAGCTGCGTGTGCACGCACGCAGCTGTGCACACGCATGCATGGTCAGGGCCGTCGTCACGGGCAACGCTCTGTTAAGGGGAAAATCCTTAATTAAAAAGGGCTACAGTATTAGCCCTTTTTAACTAAGGGAAACAGCATCATAACTTGTTTACTTGCCGGCCGCATCCAACGCAATCGGGCAAATCCTCACTCTCTGCGTCCGCATCACGTGCGCGAGCATCCTGACGGTGCCGTACACCGTGCGGATGCACGGGATGTCGACCTGACACAGCTCGGCGAGTTCCACGACGGCGCCCATGATCGTCTGCACCTCCATCTCGCGGCCAGCCTCGCAGTCCTGCAGCATGGAGGTGCGGTGCCTGCCGACGCGCGCGGCGCCGTCCACGCGGCGCTCGATCGGGACGCGCATCGTCGAGCCGAGGCGCGCGGCCACGGCCTCGACCTCGCGCATCACGGACATCACCACGGCGCGCGAGTAGTCCACCGTGCATAGCTCGTCCAGCGTCGCGTGCGTCAGCGCCGACAGCGGGTTCACCGCCACCGTGCCCCACAGCTTGAGCCACAGCTCGCCGCGCACGTCCGCCAGCACGGGCGCCTTGAACCCGGCCGCCACCAGCATCCCCGACACCCGCGTCACGCGCTCCGTCGTCGCCCCGCTCGGCTCGCCCACGGGGAACCGCACCCCCTCCACGTGCACCACCTCCCCCGGCCGCGAGATGTGCGCCGCGGGGTACACCACCGTGGCTATGATCTTGCCCGAATCAATCCCCGTCTTGAGCGCACCGCCAGCGTCCACCGCCTCTACCGTCCGGTTGCGGAACTCGGCAGGCCCGTTGTACTCCTGGAAGTACCACCACGGAATCCCGTTTTGCGTCGTCAGGATCACTGTGTGCTCCCCTACGATTCCTGGCAGCGCGGGGAGCACCGACGCGATTTGATGCATCTTCAGCCCGAGCACCACCACGTCTTGCACTGGGACGTTCGCCAATGAGCCCGTGAAGACGGAGTCGGCTGATGATTGCACCACCGTACCGTCCGGCTTAATGAGCTTGAGGGCGTGCGCCTCTTGCATGGCGGCCAGATGCGCGCCGCGCGCGAAAAAAGTCACCACATGGCCTTGGCGCGATAGCTCCACACCGAGCAAGCCCCCGATGGCTCCCGCGCCGACTATGCATATCGAGGACTTGCCGCTCGCAGCCATTGAAGGTGTTGATGGTCCGAATCTGGTGGTGTTAGTGGTGGGGAGGGAGGGCGAAGGATTGCTCAACGGAGCTTCATCTCCGAAACTCCGGCACCAGTACACTACAGCCTACAGTATGCGCGCCAGTGCATGTGAGCCCGTGCTGCCTGCGCCCATTGATTATAATTTTGTCATACAAGCCGTGGCACCGCTCCCTCGTCCCACCCTCTCATACGGTATGAGAGGGTGGGACGAGGGAGCGGGAGCGTACTGCGTGTCCCATAGG
The DNA here is from genome assembly GCF_000350225.1 of Chondrus crispus. Taxonomy (NCBI): domain Eukaryota; phylum Rhodophyta; class Florideophyceae; order Gigartinales; family Gigartinaceae; genus Chondrus; species Chondrus crispus. The sequence continues at coordinate 61,614 of NW_005178667.1, read as the reverse complement.
ATGGATCCCTGCCGGGTTCTCCCCCACTTCCCCACTCCAGTCCGGGCGTCCGCAACAAGAGCACTTCCACCTCGCACGCCAGATACAAACAGTCTTCATGCCGCGCCGTCCGCGCGAGCTCCTGAATGCTCAAATGCGCACTGAGCTGCGTAAACGTCTGCGCACCGTTGTCCCGCCGCCCGTCTCGGACATCGGTACATCTGCAGCCGTCGACGAGTTTGCGGACACCTTCCAGTCTCGATGGGTACGCATCCCAGAACATTGTAACGGCGACGGCGACGAAGAAGGTACTCTACTCGAAAAAGAGAAAGAGCAAGCCACACCACCAAATGAGGGCGATGAAAAGACAGAGGCCCAAAGGAAAGTGCATGCGTTTTGCAACGTCCTCGCAGAGGTTCAATCCGATTTTCAAAACAGCAACCGTCCATACGCTGCCGTCATGGCCCAGCACGCCATCCACTTGGTCAGGGAAGGAAAGCAGGATGACATCAATCCTGGTTTATGGGCTTTTGTCAACGCAAAAGAGAAGGCCATGAGAGAAAAGGACAAGCCGCCTTGAACTCAACTACACCACTGTATGCTACCCTGTCCCTTCCACCCTTCTGCGGGTAAGCGCATCGCTAACGTCTATATCAGTTGTAGCCTGTGGAAGCCCAGCCCTTGTCCTGGTATCGCAAAACATGGTGTCAAAACGTAATGTCAAGGTGTCAGATGCTGATCAATATGAAAAGCTCCTTTCAGAAGTGATGTCGTGGCCCCCTACCATTTCTTGCAAAGCCACTCGCAGTTCCCTAATTCTCTTGCGGTTCGCATCAAAGTCCTTTTCTCCAAGCCTCGACGCGCTGCGATATTCTACAGTTGATTGATCCGGCTGGAACAAGAACTCGACGTCATCCACAAACCCAAACGTCTTCGATTTGAACTCGGCATAAACTGCTCACAAGAAATGCCCGCCCGCGTAGTCGCCGACGTCAAAAGCACGGTGTCAGAATAAAAGAAGAAGCAAGATACCCGTACCGTCACGCAAGTTCAAGGAAACTGTCATAACGTACTGTAGTGTCCCTCTCCTACTTCGCTTTTTGTCGGCCGGCTTTCGATTATCTTCGTTCGAGGATAGTTCTCGATAGCCTTTGTGACATCCCTAATGGCTCCTGCCATAGTCTTCTTCGATCCTGCACTTGTATAAGTCCATGGAGGAACGAAGTGCGAGTCATACTGCGGTCGCAATGTACCGTACACCAATGTCAATGTCAGTACCAGTCACCGAGATCTGCTTAGCATGCCGTGCTAAAATCCTAACGCGCAGACAAGCCAAATTACGTACCGCATTAGCCATAGACGAGATGCAGTTCGGAGATGCAGGGCAGCTGTCCAAGTAGCGTTCGGAGCGCAAGCCAACGTTGCTGGGCTTCTCGCCACTGAAGTTAAACAAGCCCGCCGAACTGGCTTGCGGGAGCACAATTATCGCTCCTACTGTTAAAGCCCCTGTCACGAGCAGGAGTTTGGCGCCAGAAGCCAGGTTTCCGAGCCCCATGGTCGAGATGCCCATCGCTGGTTTGCGGCATGTCGAGGGTGTTGGCAGGCCCTGTGAAAGGAAACCAGACTTGACACCCGCAAGGGATGAAACAAACGCTGTGTTCAACATTCTGGCTTTCTCGCTGGATGTTTTAGTTCCGACTTCGGTGTCAATCGCAACTCTGAGATGGCTGAGAAGAGGAGTCGAACCTTATTCCGCTTCACTGTTTACGAAGATGGCAAGAATCAGAATCGGGAGATCCAAAGAAAAAGTAAAAACAATTTTGGTGTACAGTAGCATTCCCGCATAATTTTAAAGCAAAACATTTCTGGTGCATCTTTGCCATTCATCTGGGAATTTCAGCAGCACAAAGTGAGAGGAACACATTCGCATCCCTGCATGCTTTGACAAAACTACTCCTATGTCGCACGTGACGTCGCGCCGTTTCCATTTCAAGAGACATATCTGAAACGGCTTATGCGAGGAGCTTCTGAACGATCTCCCTCAAAAGAGTACCATCCACTTCTTGTTTGTGGTCCTTCATAACTGCCCTTTGTACAAAAAAACATGAGCCAACCAATCCAAGTGGAAACAAACCGGAAGCAGCTCTGTCAGAGAATCGGTTTGATAAATATCGCGCAATGCCGAGTAACCAGTTCCAGGAACACGCGCATAGAAACGAATTGACGTTAAACTTACCCCATAACCTTACCCATGTCCCCCTTCTTCGAAGCACCGGTCTTCTCAATGGCTTCCTTTGCCCAAGCCGTAGTCTGCTCTTCACCCACCAAGCTTGGCAACCACTGTTCAATGATTTCTAATTCCTTTTGCTCGGCCTCAGCTAAATCATCTCGCCCTCCATCCCGGAACATGGCAATACTCTCCGTGCGCATCTTTGCAAGCTTTCTCAGTTGCGTCATCGCCACATCATCTGGTAGCGTGTCCCCGCTTCCAGTTTCCTTTAGGGCGTTCAGAAAGGCTGCGCGAATTCCGCGCAGTGCTCTGAGAGCATCCTTGTCCTTGGACTTCATCGCATCCTTCATTTTCTGACCAACTTCAGTCTCAATTGAGGCTCTAGGTGTGCGGCTGGCAGAAAATCGCCTCACCGCCGGACATACATGCCTGGTGAGTTGTGAGGCTCGCAAGAAGGTCCGGCCGGATGTCACAACGAAAGCAGTCCTTCCGCGCATGACGGGCGATGCCATTGCTCCTCCTTGTCTTGGTGCCGTAGTTTGCAATGCAAACCTGTTACGCAAGCTTGGAATTCCTCTGCTCTGTAGAGAACAAAAGCCAACTCTCCAGCGTGTTACAAGCAGGTACTAGGCGTAACCTGAAGGGCTAGTTCGGGACACATTCGCTGTCGAAAACGATTCTCTGTGCAGAGTGCTGCACAGTCTGCACAAAGTGACGACGAGCTCAAGAAGAAAAATTTACAAAGAGGCGGATTGATCAAATCAAATGTCTCATTTTATTTCTCTCTTTTTTTTTTTTTTTTTGTCAATGGCATCGGTTCGATTTGCTCTGAAGGACCACCATTTTATCGCAGTCTAATAAATATCAATGAATGTAGACCTGAAGTAGGCTGTGCCTCGACATAAGGGGGGTCTCAACGTTACTGAGTATGGGCCCCTGTCTGATGAATGAAGACCATTTAAATTGACAAATTTGGGACAAAGGCCCGGCTTCGATCAGACTTCGTCGCCAGGGTACCTTTCAACTCCAGCTCAGTAGCAATTCGTCGCATCTTTCTCTCGACATTGCAAGATGTCAAGTGCTATAGATGACCCCGGCCTCATAGAAGCAAACGGGAGGAGAAAGACAGAGCTGCAAGTTGCACGAATGCTCCCCAAGCAATAGTCAGAAGTATCAAGCGCCTCCGTGAAAATGTTGTGCATATCTTAGTTATATAAGTTTATACTGTGAAGTACCAAATGTTAAGCGACTTGTTACGCATCATCCTGTGGCAACTTGTAAATAGAATAAGGCCTCAGTTGTTCGTTGGATGATGCTGTACGTATACAACCCCCCGATTCGACAAAGAAGATGCTCGTAGTGCCATGGAAGATCTACAGAAAAACATGACCTGTGAAGAAGTCAGTCCGGTATCAAATTCGACAATAGAATAGAAGTTAAGGTTTTTCGAGGTTCGTCTTTTGACCTTAAATCATGAATGAGCTCCCAGGATTGGCCAACATTGAGCTCAAGGCTTACCTTGCTGGCATCAAATTCTACAGTTGCGACGCGCATGAAATACACTTCATGTGAAACACACACACATCTTTTGCCCGCTGTTGACTTTCTTACACACCGGCCCTCCATCTCGACGACCGACATTGTCCTCCCACGCATGGGAGAACAGACCAAGTCTGATGGCGCCGCTCACAGGTGCATCAATGTTGGCCGCATTTAGCTTTGCGACGGGCCCCCCTTTCCTCCGGACAAAGCCTTTGACAGGCGTTGTAAGATCACGGTGTATAATCAAATGCACTGCTGAGAAACGCGCCATTGTCGTAGGCGCTGGTGTCGCAGGTTTATCCGCAGCTCACGCGTTGGGAAAAGCTGGCGTTCCCGTCACTTTGCTTGAGGCATCTGACGCCGTTGGCGGACGTGTGCGTACAGACGTCGTCGACGGCTTTGTCCTCGACCGTGGTTTCCAGGTTTTTATCGAGGCCTACCCCGAGTGCCGTCAGCAGTAAGTAACAATGACCCAAGTTTTGTGTCGTAGAATAATACATTTTACGTTGCACACAATGCTGACTTGTGTTTGCTCCATGGTGACAATTGCGCCTCTAGGCTTCATTATGACCAGTTGAATCTCCAGCCATTTCTACCAGGGGCGACTATTCGTCTTCAAGGAGCGTTCCATACCATCTCGGATCCGTTTCGAGCTCCTTTGTTAGCTTTATCCGGCGTATTCGCGCCAGTTGGTTCGCTTGTCGACAAGCTACGTGTTGCTTTGCTCCGCACAGAACTTCTGGCCACATCTGTGTCTGATATTCTCGACCCAAACGCACCACACATATCTACTGCCGACTATTTGACCAAAAAGGGCTTTTCACAAGAGTTTGTGCAAGCCTTTTTTCGTCCATTTTATCGAGGAATCTTTCTCTTTCCACTCGCAGACCAGTCGGCTAAGATGCTCAGGTTTGTGTTCCGGATGTTCTCCGAAGCTCCAGCCTCACTCCCGGCGAGTGGAATTGGTGCAGTCGCGGAACAGATGAGAGAAACGTTACCAGACAACGTGGATATACACCTCAACACACCAGTGCTGAGCGTTGACAGCGGAAGCGTACAAACAACGAAGGAAGAACACAGCTCTCCAATTATCATTGTGGCAGTCGAGGGCCCCGCTGCTGAACGACTGCTTGGTGCTCAGATTCCGACGGCCCGCTCTGGTGGCAGTATATGCATGTACTTCAGTTCGGAAACTCCGCCGCCAATCGAGCGTCCAATCCTGGTTCTCAATGGGGACGGGGACAAAGATGGCCCGGTTAACAACATGTTTGTGCCTTCGCAAGTTGCACCAAGTTACGCACCGGCAGGCAAAACTCTTATTTCAACAACGATAGTGGAGGACAAACTCAATCGGAACGATAATGAGTTGGAAGTGGCAGTTCGCCAACAAATGAAGAAATGGTTTGGTGCGGAGGTGGACGATTGGTCGCTGCTCAAAGTTTACAGAATTGCGAATGCGTTACCCGCACAATCTCCTGATTTTTGCTTTGACCAAGATACGTCATTGGGAGGGGGCGTTTACGTCTGTGGAGATCACCGAAACTCACCGACTTTGCATGGCGCTATGCTATCGGGAAGGCTGGCCGCTGAGAAGGCGCTCAGCGATGCTCAAGTGGCAAGTGGATAGTTCACGAAAAATGATCTTAACCATAAGAAACCATTCCATGGTGCTCCCCTATGACTTTCTGTCTCGCAGTGGGATTTGTTGGGAGTACGGTGCATGGACAGAGCTTTCAAACTATCCCAGCGAAATTAATAGCGCCGGCGTTAGTCGTAAGGAGCAATCCTATCATATTGGAGGCATGTTGTTGACGTACGAGAAGTGCGCGTGTTGCCGGTGAGTTGCAGAGGAAGCGTGCACTTGAATGGAGGGCACCGGCGGTTGTGAAGTCTGCGGCCCTATACCCTGTTTTCCGTTTACACCTCGTGAAGTTTGCTAGTCTGCTACCATTGCATCGTCTGACTTGGGACATGAACAGGAGTTTTGGGATTTTCAAGTTCTGGCAGATTAACAACTTTGACCGCATTGTCGTTTCAGGTTGTCTACAGCCAGCAGGATTGTTCATACGTGGGGGCAGATACGGTTTCTTGCGAGTCTGCTGAGCAACTATCACTTTCGCTCCAGTCCCTAGACGCCGTGGTCTTGGTTGCGCTTGCAGATTTTCATCTGAAAGCGCATACAAGCTCATTGTTGTCTAATCCTGTTTTAAATTAAGCTCCTGCCTGATCTACTACGGAGGGGGTCAGACCTTGATTTGTGTGTATTTGTGTTAAATAGCGTCACCGCCTTATTGTTTCAGCTCAGAAGCGAGTGCATGTGCGATCTCAAAGCCCGTTTAAGGTTTGCGAACGAGGCTGCAATGAGTTATGACAACACGATGTGCTGCGAGCTATCTCTCATAAGACGCCTTTGACAACAACAGGATGTGCTGCGAGGACTTTGCAGATATTGTTCAAGTCCTTTGAGAACTGAGAATAATTGTTAGCTCCGTCTCCAATGATAACGCTCACAATACTGTATATTTAGCCGTTGTTCCCAAAGCTAGGGATGCGACTGATAGGACGACCATAGCTGTGAGGGTGTGCCATTCAAGAAAGGACTGTGGCTGTAGAATTGATGATTGAAAATGCTAAGATGGTGCTAGACTTGCTCTGAGTCAAAACAGTTGGCAGCCTGCATGCTGCAGAAACAGGGCTGCAACAATTGTTGGAAGATGGGGTAATGTACAACTGTATTACCGCACCTGCCGTGTTCCCGAGCTACATCATGCAGCCTGCATGACGAACGTGGGTGTGATACCGTAGTGTAATGCCTTGCACGAGGAGCACGCCACTGTACAAGTTCTGTACCGTACCAAGGGTACCGTACAGGACACGTGCGCGAAGACGGAAAAAACGTGCACAGCGATAAAACCTTAGAGCTTTAGAAAGATACTCATTATCTCCGCCCACGTGCACAGCACGTGCATAGATCTGCATTTCCCGACGGTACAGTATAAGTACAATACCGATCTGTACTGCCCTCGCACGGTGCAATTGGTGCAGGCGACTCTCTCCACCCGCATCCTCACGTCGCCGTCCGTTCTTCATTCATCCCACCATTTATCCACGGTGACCCATCCGCCATCAACACATTAAACGCCCTCGTCCGCTCCCCGCTCTCCAGTCGTCATGAAGATCAAAGCCTTCCGCCCCCTCCTCCCCTCCTCCAACGACGTCGCCGCGTCTCTGGTCTGCCCTCCCTACGACGTCGTCTCGCTCCCGGAGGCCCGCGCCATCCTGGACGCGAACCCCTCCTCCTTCATCTCCGTCGTCCGCCCGGACGCCAGTCTCCCCGACGACGCCGCCGCGGCCGAGACCTACACCGCCGCGCACGCGGCCCTCGCTTCACTCCAGCGCTCTTCCTCCCTCGTGCGCGCCTCCGAACCCCGCCTCTACGTCTATGAGCAGACGCTTCACGGCCGGTCCCAGCGAGGCCTGGTCTCGCTGGCCGCCGTTTCCGATTACGACGCTGGTGTCATCAAGCGCCATGAGCGCACGCGCGCGAAGAAGGAGGAAGACCGCACTCGTCTGACGGATCACCTGTCCGCCAACGTCGGCCCGGTCTTCCTGGCCTACCCCGACGTCGTCGACGTCGACAAGATTGTCAATCACGCCGTCATGGAGGACACGCTCTTCGACGTCCCGCCAGGCGATGACGGCGTTCTGCACAAGGTCTGGGTTTTGTCAGAGTCACACAGCCACCAGCTCGTGGATCTCTTCGCGTCTGACGTTCCCGTGTCGTACATTGCTGACGGACACCATCGAGCGGCGAGTGCAGCCCGAGTCGGTCGTGAAAGGAAGGCCAGCATTGGGGAAGCGTGGACGGGGGAGGAGGAATTTAATTGTTTTCTCACCGTCCTCTTCCCAGCCAGCCAGCTCAATATCTTAGCCTACAATCGCATCGTAAGGCCTCCGCCCACTTTTAAACCATCCGAATTCATACAACAGCTGTCGGAGATAGGCGAGTTGACAAGGATGGCAAAGTCGCCGTCAGAAGTACCGGAAAACCCTGGCTCTGTGTACGTCTTTTTGGAGGATGATTGGCACTCATTCACGTTGCCCCCGCCAAAAGAGAAGTGCGGCGTGGCGGACGCTCTCGATGCTAGCCTGCTTCAAAGAAACGTGTTGGGGCCGCTCTTGGGCATCGAAGATCCTCGAAAGAGCGACCGCATAGATTTTGTCGGTGGCATTCGAGGAGTTCCCTACTTGGAAGACAGAGTGCGAAAAGGTGATGGCACTGTAGCTTTCGCTCTGCATCCCGTCACTGTGAAACAACTCTTTCAGGTTTCAGACCATGGGGAGGTGATGCCCCCTAAGTCGACATGGTTTGAGCCCAAGCTGCGCTCCGGCTTCTTTATACACACCTTTTGAACGCGAAATATGAGCACCAATATCTGGCGCCTGCAACTCATGGCGCTCGCCCCTGCTCACGCCCAGCTTGCTTTTCGTATTTTAGCTAATGAGCAACTCTACTCACTGCAACTCACTATCCTTCTTCAAAGCTTCCATACTGAGCCGACTGTCTTGCAGCTTCACTCAAATCCAGAAGAGATAAACCCCGATAATACCCATTGGGGGACCGTTTCGCCTTTGGGAACCGGTTTCGTACAAACCTCCTTAAGCTTTCATCAGAAAGATAAGTGAGGGATCTTGCTTTTGGGTCGCCTCGCACAGCCTCCTTAATGTCAATTAAATGGCACATACCACATGCCCGTAATTTTCTTCTTGCAAAGTCGTCAAACAAGTCATATCGTCGCTGGTCTTCCTCAGAAAGCTTTTTTGGGGTGACCGAGGACCTCGCGAGTTCGTAAATTCCACCATAACTTGCTACCGATAAACCGGCAGCAATGGCCCAAACAGCACTTCCGCCATTTGCGTGGCGAAGAACTGCATCTATGCCGAAGCCTGTCGCGAGAAACGGAAGCGAATGTGTGGGAAGGACAAGGACCTCGACTGCCAATTCTGGAAGCTGAAAGGATCTTAATAACTTTGCTTGAGCGTCAAAAACCATAGACCCCCATCGTTTGCTCTGGGAAAAGCCGAGGTAGAGACCTGCCGTCCACAGCAAAGAGCCGACAAGCTCTGGGCGAAAGTCAGATGAGGCCGTTGACGAGAGGAAGACGACGTTGGGAAAGGAAAATAAATCAGGAAGTGGGAATGGAGAGGAAAGCGAGGCTGAAAAACGTGCACGACGAGCAGTGATGTGCGTTGAAGTCGGTGAACATCGTGACAAGGAAGGGTTTAGAGACTTGGAAAACGTAGGCAACTGGCCCGTTGTTGCAAACGCTGCTTGCATGGCGGCACGGGAAAGATGCGCAATCGCGAGGAAGCAAGGGTGCGGACGTGGATAGTGCTCTCTTTGCAGGGAGTACCATGGGAACGGTATTTACTTTTCTCGGATGAAGCCGTGCCGGTTTGATAAGCGAAGCGGTGAATGGGTGGCCAGAACGATGTCCGTGACTGGGCATGAGGAAAGTACTGTACGTGACTTAAGATAGCCAATGAACAAGAATAGCACAAATTAATTCGTGCGCTTCAGGGCTGAAATGGCATTAAAGATCTTTGCCAAATACGTCCAATTGAGTTGCGACAAGTGTGGAAGCGTCTCGTGTGTTAAGGATCTCTCTCTCTAGATACACGTGGAGGTGGAGATCGGAAATTTGACAGAGTCGAAAATTAATTACTTAAGTAAATTCAGGCAGCGGGGCATGTGATGTGCCAAATCGATTTCAAAAACTTTTGGCGGGAGCACAATATTAGCGGTTTAAATTTGAACGACAGTGGACGCGCAAAGCGCATAATGTGAATAGCTGGGACGCCAAGCGCTTTTTTCGAAATCGTTCAGCGTAAAGCAATTTATCCTCTTCCCATTCAGACAACCATTCTTCGAAGGCAACATGATGGTTATTCATCCCTCCGTTCCCTCAATCTCCTAGTCTCTGTCGGAAAATGCTTGCGCCATCCACTCCGCCACAATCTGAACACTCTGCAATCGCTGCTCTTCGTCCCTCTGCTTCCATATATCCACAGCTCCGTCATTCAGACGTTATCTGCAACCCATCCCCCTCCTTTCTCGCTCCTGCTCTTTCTCCATCTGTGCAGGAGCAACCACGCGTTACCTTCGCACCATCCCCCATGCACGACAGCCCCAACAGTGTTTCGCCTAGTCACAACTTGGCGCCTCACTCAGTAGCGGATTTGATGGATTCGCCCCATGCGTACGAGGAGCATTCTATGGAACGTGGGGCTCTCATGCATCCTACTCTCCTTCGCCATTCATCTTCAAGGAAAGAACACGCGCTCGCTGATGGCACCTCTTCTCTTCACCACGATTCGGCTCGTGAGAATGACCCCACCATTTCAAACGATGCAGGTTTCGCTTCATCTACCAATGGATCAGGAGTTGACAACATTCCGCCTAGCCCAAGGTTACCCCCAAAGAGTCCAGGGAAACCTAGCGCTTCTTCTTTCGCTTTATCACGAAACAGCTCAACAATTCCAAATCCCGCAACCAAAGACAAACCGAAGTCCCTACCACGACAGAAGGAGAGATCTAACGGGCCACATTGGGAAGACCTCGACCTTTTCGGTGAAGAAAGAGTCTATGTATCTGGGCCAGAGCGAGCGTCAATTGCAAGCAGATATGTACTATCGTCTCCGAGCATGCCTGAGGTCTTCCAGGCGAGAAGTGCAAAAATCACGGCTCCGATTTTTCCAAACCTCATGCGGCATCCATCAGAAGTGAATCGACGCTTTTTAGACCCGCCGGAATCTCTTGAGGTCAGCATCAACCCGTTTACCGATGGTTTAGAGGGGTGTGCTTTACCGTCACATATAGTCCCGGAAATCGTTCATGAAGTGGAATTTAGCTCACTCGTTGGTTTCGAAGAGACTATTGACATTGACCTTGGCTACAGGGTTGCGCGAGTTCCGCTTCCATATGCAATCAACATTAGGGTTGTTCAGCTCAATGGAAGTATACGCCCGGTGTCGGCAAACCTCGAGACGAATCCAGACTACCCCAATAGCACGTTGCTTTCTGTCATTTCAGGGACAGTCAACTTTGAAACCGATGGTGCAGGAGGCTACGAAGATATGATGTTGACATTTTGGGCAGCCCCTGATATATCTGACCAAGAAAGTACAGCCAGCTTAGTCCTCACTGTTATAGACGAGGAGGGAATTGCCCACGAGACAACGCTAAACCTCGGTGCAGACGGAACCGAACCGATTATCGCAGTCAAGAGGCCTAAATTTGCGTCTAAATCAAATCGACAAGACACAGACATCTCTTTTGACAACGACGAACAGACTGACGAGGAGGTTGTTACGGTGTGGAATGAGACTAAACATGATGCGCCTCTATTTATTAACGTCATAGTAACTGAATCAGGGGGGGGAGCCTTCAGCATCGCACGTGATGGGGAAGAGAGCTGCGAGTGTATTCCCACTACGATACCGGCATGTTCATCGTTTTCATTCACAGCCCAGTTCAAGCGTCCGCAGCATGAAGGCTCTAACCGTTTCTACCTAGGAACAATCCTAATCAAGCTAGGAAGAATGACCTCAAAGCATGACGAGCAGTTTAAGAGTCGTGACTACAACTTAGCGTTTGATCACGTGATTTCGCTGCGAGCTACTGCTGCCAACCCTGCATCTCTTCTCACCGGGTCAGAGACTATTTCTCAACTTAGGTCGATGGGTGCCTCTGAACTGCAGTGCTATTCAGATAGCACACGAAGGTACAGTTCATTCGGAAATGGAGGTGCTTCAGTTGGCCAGGCCTCTTACGATGTTGGTCATTTGACGGGACATTCAAGAAGTGGCGACCAAGACGATTCTACTTTGGACGATAGTCTAAATCGCAGAATGGCTTCTGTTCCATCACACGATGACTCAAATATTATGAATTTTGAGCCCCTCGACGTAGTCGTTTCTGCTTCGGGCATTGACGCTGTGACGAAGGATTTTGAATATGGTCCCTTATGTGAAGGCATTTTTAGCCTTATGGATCCAGTGGAATGGGTAGTATGCGAACCTGCGGAAGAGACTCGCCGGACGGACGTGCCCACAGAGACCACAGAGACCACACAAGAACAGCTAGTTAAGAGTGATAGGGCATCTCTGGTTCAGTCGGAACTTTCTCGCAACAGTGAAGCCCGCGATTTCAAGGGTCCCACTTCTTCTCGACAAAGCCCACATCCTGCCACGGTATCTTCAAACGCTCTCCAAGCCTCCTTTGGGAGTGGAGCTAGCCAACATCAGAACTCCATACCTGCTGGACAACGCTCAGATTCAATTCTGGAGTATTCAAATATTCGTCAAACTTCTTCTCAAAAAGAAATCAAAGGGCTCGAGGACCCTAGATCTTCTCCACAAAGCTCATGTACAAGTGCAGTGAATTCAGGACTACCAGAACCAGAACCTTCTCGTGAGAATGAAGCCAGTAGAACTCCAGCTTCCACGCCTTCTCAACACCGTTCACATGCAATCAGTACACTTGCCGCACGGAGACATTCGGAAGCTGGTCATGAAGATAGTGGCAACATATGCTCTGCTGAAAGTCATCGAAGCGAAAAGACTGTCAACAGCCATGACCACGAATCAAGAAGTCTTGTTGATCAGAAACAGAGGACGAAAAGCCAGAGTACGAGTAGTTCTGAGACAATGACCACCAAAAGTACTCCGAAGACGCCTAAGCAGTCCTCCCTTTCTCCTGACCGAAAGGAACAGTTGGTCTCCAAACAAGGGGGGATCATTTCGCGAGATGGGTACCCTTACCACGTACTTTCTGAGGCAACACCATACGGAAAAATGGTGGGCTACGAGGGTGGCACAGTTGCTAAACGAACTGCCGCCAAAACTCCTTATGGAAAGCTCGTTGGCTATGAATCCAACGATTTCGTGCAGAAAGTGGACCCTGCAATGAGAAAGCTGGAGTTTTTGGAAGGCATTAACAGTTCACGCTCTGTTGGTTTTATGGCCAAAGTTCATGACGGAGCACCGGTACCGATTACCGCACCGATGAAGTTGGAGGGATTGAAGGCCGCTCTTCGGCCTCTCACACCTGCAATGTCTGACACAAAAAAGCATGTACTTCCTTTCAAACCATCTCTACTATCAGGAGCAACGTCTGGAGCTATTGAAAGCGCGCCGATTAATTCTGAAGAAACTGCTGGCCGAACTTTAAGAAATGCTGCAATGCACGGAGATATGACAAGTGGTCTCTCTCACGAAACAGCTAGAGGAAAGCCATCCGTTGATCCTATGCCGACATTGCCCCAACTTTTGCGGAGAAGCTCTTCGGCTGCAACTTACGCAAGTGCTAAGAGTTGGTCAACAAAGCAAAACAGTTCAGCAGAGGACAAACCAAAGCTCAGGTTACCGCGAAAGATGCGCACCAAAGGAGTGATTCTCGCTCCTGATACAGAGTCAGTCGTTCTTCCCTTGTGCAGTGGATCAAAGTCAAACATGGAAGTTCATATTAAGGTTCTTGCGAAGCCGACGAGGCCAGGAAGTGCACATGTTATAGTGGAGCCGGGGCATTTGGTTCTTCAGCCGGAACAAAGGGCCGAAGTAGTCATAAAACGCAACATTGCGAAGGAAAAAAAGCTGAGTCTTTTGCTCATCTGCAAGTTACTTGGGAGACCAGAGCCTGGTTCGTCTTATGAAGTCCCTCTATTCGTGGAAAGCAATTCTAGGCGATCGTCCGCAGTCAAATTTTCGATTGACAGACCAACTCTCACATATTACAGGACAACCGAAGCTTCGTGTTCTAAGCGACTCCGAGTGTTTAACGGGACGTCTCGGGGCAGGGTTATCCAAATGTGGGTGGGATCAACTCAACTCAAGGATCATGAACATGAACCAAGCTCTGTCTTCAAATTAGTCAGTCCTTCAAATGTCTCAATCGGGGCTCAGTCTTGTGCAACTGTGGAAGTATGTTTCAAGGGACAGAATAGCGCCGCGCATCACACTGGGTACCTAAACATCAAGATGGGCAGGAAAACACAGATACTACAAATGTTTGGGTACAGTGGCAGCTCGGATATTCGCTTCGAATTTTCCACCTCGAAAGTTCTGCTAGCTCGAAACATAGGAAACCGATACGGTTTTGTCCTTGTAACCGGACCAGAGGACAGTACCGAGTATTCGAAAGCCGAAAAGGTCATACTTGGACCAGGAGCTGAATTTGAATTCAAAATGCCGTACGGAAGCGGAAGCTCAATATTTGCAGGCGATGAAATATCTAGAAGAAGATATTGCGCTGCTATGCTACTTAACCCCAGCAGCTTTGCAGACAAGGAAGGTAAGAACAAGGTGTTTTCGAGCCATTTCCCCGGTCAAGAGGAAGCTATTTCAGCAGAGGGCTTAGATTTCAGTGATGCCTCTACGACTTCACTTCATTATGCAAGTCGTATGTTCTTTATCGGATTACACCGTTTCCAACTCGACATGGATATGAACATGGTGGTCCCGGTGTCATCCTCAGATGCGAGCAACGTTCAAAACTGGGGTGCCTCGATTGACGTCGATGGATACGTACATATATACAACAACGATCCAGAGGAGCCATTGCGTTACGAAATGGAAGGGGCCGGTCCCGAGCGAGGAGAGATTCCTCCGCTTGGAGATGCAAGAAACATTCGATATCGCGAAAGAGTCGTTGTAAGGTCGAGGGGAAGAGCAGTGCAATTAGCCGCCCCTTTGCGAGTTTCGTGACCAGAGATGTGGAGCTCTGGCACATGTAAAGAGTATTCTTCAGATTTTTTGCCCACTACTTCACGTTTTTGCGAATTTCCATCCATGGGGACGAAGGGCTTGATAGAAAAATCTTTGCAGCCGTTGCGTTTATGTTCTTTCTTGTGTCAAGCACTGAACTGTTCGACAAGCATGCCACAGTCTACCCCAGTGCAGCAGTGCAGATGCCAAAGACTTTGCAAGATTTCTTTGGCGATGTATTTTTGGTTTTAAACTCAACAAAACTGTCTCCCGTTACACTACATCGGTAACTTTTAACTCCCCTTTTGTGTTTATGTGATAGAATTTGTGCTTTTGCGCATTCATCGTTTTTTGTTCTTGACGGACTGCCAGAGATTTACGCCATCCTGGGGGTGGGTTGCGGAAGAGAGTTGCAGCTCTAGATTGTCTCAGACTTAAATCAGTTGAAGCCTTTGTACTGTATGTACAGGTATGTAGAAAGGACAAACAGTCCATTTGCCTCTGAAGTCTTAGTCTTCAACGTGCATACGATATGGACAATGGAAGCTGGTACAGAACTATGTTTGCTCTCACTTGTGGTCACGTTGGAGATTCAGAACTAAAGATATTTTTGATACTTGTCGTTGAATGGTTGGATGTATATGCAAATACCCTCTGCCAATAATAGTGCGAGTTGGTGGTTGGATCCAAAGATTTCACTACCAATCGCAGTTTCATTTCTGGCCGCTGTAGCCAAGTAGTGGCCCCCTCTTTCGTCCTGGAGGCCCATCGTCAGAAAATAGTTCTTGGTTGCATGTGAGAACACAAAGTCATTTTTCTTTTTTTGTTAGCTGAGACCGCTGTCGGGTGAAACAAAGGAATCGATCAAGGACTGACGAGCTACTACCCAACCCAAAACATGGCCTTTGTCCCGACAATTGCACCTCAGCACCAACTTGCGGGCTCTAGGAGTGCTTTCATTCAACGGAATGAAGCCCATTCGGCAATTTACCAACCTCGCCGACGACGCTGCACCTTGCACAGAGCCACACAAGCATCTGCTACTGGACAAACACTGGCCGTCGCTCCCCGTGTGAAATTCCCATCGCTAAGGCCAGATTCTTTTCGTCACCCCATTGATGTTCGTGCAACACGCACCCTTAAATCGTTTATCGGGCTAGAGGGGGTGCTCCGAAGCTTGCTGCGTATGGCAGAGCAGAGTATGTTTTTTGAGAATATCGCTACAGGCATTAAGGTTTCTGAAAAGCAATACCCAAGCATCAACGCCATGTTAGAGGAGGCTTGCCAAGTGCTAGACTTACCCATACCGCAATTATATGTGCGCCAAAACCCAGTGCCGAATGCTTACACATTGGCTGTACAAGGTAACTCGCCTTTTATTGTTATCCACTCTTCACTTATCGAGTTGTTGGCTCCTGCAGAGCTCCAGGCCGTTATTGCACACGAACTTGGTCATCTCAAGAGTGAGCATGGTGTCTGGGTGACGATGGCCAACCTGCTCTTGTTAATGTCCACCTCAACATTAGGGGGAAACTTGGGTCGGGCTATGTATGAAGTTCTCAACACTCAGTTGCTTCTTTGGCAGAGGTCTGCAGAGCTCACATGCGATCGTGCCATGCTTCTAGTCATTCAAGACTCACGAGTGGCTATGTCGACCTTGATGAAATTGGCGGGCGGGACAACTCGATACTGCAATGAAATGGATGTCGACGAATACCTGTCGCAGGCCGACCAATTCGACAAGGCGTCATCAACACGATTGGGAAGGCTCATGCGTGACTCCATGACCGCCAGTTCTACCCACCCGCTCCCAATTTTGCGAGTAAGAGAGTTGAAGCGATGGTCGGAGTCCAATCATTTTCGCTCTCTCATCCGTTCCGGCAAGCCACTTGTTGTCAGTAGTGATGCGAACTTGGGAAATGAGGTGGAATAGTGGTACGCTTTGTTTATCGAACGGTTCTGTAGAATGCATGAGTAGCGCGGACGCCTGTAGTAATGTTTAGTACGGAGTAGGCAGCATGAGAATAAACCTGAAGGCTTACATTTCACAGGCTTACTTGTGTCGGGCGATGAAGAACAAGGCCATCTTTCCGGAAATCACGCCAGAGATCCGGGTGTTTTTGAAGAGGCAACCCTTGCAGTGACCCCTTCAAGATGAGCTTGGCACCAGCACGACCCCAGATGCCGTCACACGACACCAGACGAAGGGTGGACTTGACAGATGGTTAAAGGACTGTCGAGAACAGCGCAATTGAAGGAGCTCTCCACAGTCATGTGTGGTTTGAAGCTTTTGTAGTAAAATGCGTTTACTCTGATATTCACACGTGCTGCAAGCGGAAAGACACGGGAAAAATAGTCAAGGAAAAGCGTTCGCAGTGGAAATGGGCAGGTGATCCCAGGCGTACCTGTCGCATGCAACTATGTTTGGGCGATGGAGTTGAGGTATTCTTCATCGGCGGCTTGATATTCGGTCAAAAAGAGTACTCTTCCGTTCTTTTGCAAATACTTTGCGAGTTCGTTGACTTTTTCGGCTATGGTTTCCATGGTGTCTTTGGGCACATCAGTTGTGTCGAGCAAAAAGGGAAGCTTGAGGATGAGTCGGAGGAGATGTTCTGCGCCGTATACAGCGCTTGGGAGAATAGTAACATCGCTAGGTGTTCCAGTGTGGAATATGCTGTTATACTGAGGCCGTTCGAATTTGTAGAGGAGCAGTTTGGGTAGAGCGACATCGAAATAGGCTTGAAGTCCTTCGGCGACTTCTCTGGTAGCCTTGTCTGTAGATTGCCTCCTTCCGTTGATCCATTTGTGTAGAACGCCTTGGACACTGAGCTCGCGTGGGAGAGGTACGAGTTTGCGCTCCTTCGTAACAAATTCCCAATCGTCGACGAGCTGTCGCTGTAGCGGGGTTGGGATCTGAAAGAGAGCATTCGGTGGTGCTGAAGGAGGGGCGTTGACTTGTTTTGCGGGGTCTTCTTTCTCTGCATTCACAGGGTACAAGGCCTGTTGCCTCATTTTTGCACCATTTAACAATTTATGGGCAACCTTTAGATTGACGTGGTTGTGCTCGTAGACGCGTTCTGCAGTGACTTTTTCGTCCCATGACTTCCTCCACCCCTGAAAATGGACGAGATAGGCCTTGGCAGGTTGGCCCTCGTCCGCTTCGACGTCTAGAACCCTGGCCTCGTACAGAAGACTGCCATGGTAAGCGAGAACGACGTCGTCGACCACGAAGCTAAAGTTGGGCGGGATGGGACGGCAGTCGGCCTCCTCAACAGGTTGCATGGCCGGCGGGAGAAGGGGCGTGTGGCGCGGTAGTCTGGTAAGTAGTGGGCAACGTCGGAGGTGAATTTCAAGGTTCGGGATGACGGCGGGACCTGAAATAGATAGATGAGGTGTCCTTACTCGCCGCACTGCGATGGACGCTAGGAAGAAAGTAGAAGCATGGGAGGAAAGAGGGGACACAAGCAAGAACGCAGAAGCACAGGAGGAGGAGGGGACACAAGCAAAGACGTTGGGGGGTTACCATTCGCACTTCGCGCGGCATGCGTTGCCAGTCAATATCAAGAAAGCCAGCCTCTCTAACCTGAGAGTTTACAGTATGCCGTCCTCTGCTGTCGGCGTGCTCGTCAAAAGTTAATACCCCAACAGTACAGCAGTACAGTACTTTATCTCAGTGCTTGAATAAAGCATGGCGCAGCTGCAGCAACATCCAGATTTCTGTTTGCCCCATTTCAAAAACTTATTCCAATTAATTACACAAACAAACACAATTACAGAACAGAGAACCCTGATCTACTTTGATCTGATCCGAAAAAATCTGATCCGCTTTTGTGAGATGTATTCTCCTCTGTTGGTCGCCGGCCGGGTTTTCGCGGTTTCCCAGCTGCTGCATCTCGTGCGTTGATCCGTCCAACCTCCCTTCCTCCACCATTGCCCGATAGTGCTCTTTTAGTGCCACGACGAACGCGTTCGATTGAGAGCCACCTTCTGTGCGGAGACAGCATGGCCGGGGAGAAGATCGAAACTGAGGAAAAGCCGGCGGAAACCGTCGTCGCCGATACCGTCGAAGATGCCGACGCCGATGAGGACATGCCGGACCTTGCCGCAGCTCCTGAAATCGACCCCGCCTCCGTAGCGTCTGCCGCCGCGATGGCTGCTCAAGGCGAAGAAGAAGGCGAAGTCAAGCATTCGCGAGCGGAAAAGAAAAGCCGGAAAGCTCTGCAAAAGCTCGGCCTCAAGACCGTCTCCGGCGTCACCCGTGTCACGGTGAAGAAGAACAAAAACTACCTCTTCGTCATTTCGAAGCCGGAAGTGTACAAGTCCCCGCAATCAGACACCTACATAATCTTTGGAGAAGCCAAGATTGAGGATCTCTCCGCCGTCGCCCAAAACCGCGCCGCCGAGCAGTTTAAGATGCCAGACATGGGTGCCGTGGGTATGCCTGCAGGGACCGCTGATGCAGTTGTAACTGAGGAAGAGGAAGAGGATGAGGATCTTGACGAGACCGGCGTTGAAACGAAGGACATCGAGCTGGTCATGTCACAAGCAGATGTGTCCAGAGCAAAGGCTGTTCGCGCTCTGAAGAAGAGCAACCAAGATGTCGTCGATGCCATCATGGGTCTTACCATGAGCTAGTTTCATTTTTAAACATGGTTCTGATACTAAACTTGACCTGCTCCCCGACCGAAAGCCGTGTAGGCTGTGAAATTGCGAACCACGACCTACTGCAAGATCTCAGCGCGATCATGAATCGCCCGAGCCCCAGATTCTGTGACTCTGTCCCGGTTTCACATTTGGAACAATCCTAAGTATCCGCAGTAAATGAAAAATGGATTGCTTATAAAAGCTGGATGCCTTATAGTAATGTGATGCATGTATTTATAGCTATGGGACTACGTCGCCCCTTCGTTCTCTTACTCATCTGTCGAGTCAGGATATGTCTACACCTCTATCGAGCCGCCGCATTCTGCGCTCGACTTGCCCGATGTAAGGTCCAGGATCCAGTGCGACGTGGAACGGGAACGAGTAAACTACATTCTAGAGCAAAGAAATTAATTATTTCAATTTACAAAACTTTGGTCAGTTGAATGCGCTAATCTGGTAGAAATCCGAGCGGCCATTACTCTCAGGCGCGAGATTCAGAGTTTAGGCTTGCTCGCGTCGCCCACTCTTCACAAAACCCCTCTTTCTCGAAGCTGCTCACGTGCGGTCAAGGCGTGCGCCATGACATAGTCCATATCAAGAGCCGGGAGCTTGCCAAGAACCGACATGATGCGCTCGCCATCCTCACAGTCTTGCAATTCGGGCTTGATATGCTCGATATATACAAGACATACGTAGGGGTGTAAACGCAGTGCATGGTTTCGGAGGCTGGCAAAGTAGGCGTCCCAAAGACGTAGAAGTGCATTGCATATTGATAAAACATTTGCCACCTCTTTTGCTACTTCTGCACCCATGATTTGATATCAACTTCTTCAGACAAGAAGTGGTCGTAAAGATCTTGGTGGAGGGCGCAGAACATAGTCGTAAACTCTGACACGGCTTCGCTCAATCCTTCGTCGGTGAACATGTGTTGATGGTGCTGCATAAGAGCATTGAAGGCGAAATATGCCTCGGATTCAGTGGACATGAGCTCGATGAACGGTGCACAAAGATAGACCATATCCGAATGGAATTCGACATTGCCGCCCGCACTCTCCAGAAAGGTGTTTATAACCCTTGTATAGCGAGCAACAATCTCCGTGTCGACAATGCGGACTTTGGAATGTCTTCTACCTCGGACGTAAGCACCGGCACGACCGTTGCCGTTAAGCGAGGTATTAGACGGGGGTGAATTCTGAAAAGCAGGATTCTGTTCTTGGTCGGCATCATCGTCGCCATCATAACTTTCACCACTTGTAGAGCCTTGCTTTCCTGATTTCTTATCATGAGTACTAGCCGGTTGGTAAGCTGTAGCGGAGCGCTTCAGCAGAGCACGTATCCGTCTCGAGACGTCCGAATCCGCTTCCGCATCCGCGGCGAGGTTTGCGTAGCCCTTTGTGCGATTCTGCTCTGCCGCGAGTCCGTGATCGCTATCAAAGGCTGTGATACCAAGCAGCATGCGCCAGACGACGGGCCTGGCATGTGGAGGCACACCTGAGGCGGCGGCGCGGCGAAGCTTGCTCTCGTCGACAGCGGCATCGGCATCCAGCAGGACGCGGAAGAGGGCAGCTTGAGGGTCTACCGGGGCGTCGGCGAAGGAAGGGCCGGGGACGACAGACGCTGTGCGAAGCATGACAGAGCCCGCGGCGTCCTGCGACGAGCGCAAGGACGCCTCCGGAGGTGTGCGGTTTGAGAGGGAGGGGAAAATGTAGCTCGTGAAATGTGTGCTGCCAGAAACGGGGGAATGGCAGTGCCAGGCCGACTCGGGAAACCGTCGAAAAATAAGGGATGAGTGTCCCTAGTGCAAGAAGCCCCACCTGGCGGGCGGTGAGTGGTGCAATGTATGGCGAGCAAATGGGAGAGGGGCTGTTATTTTGCTGGGAGGGGCCCGAACGGTCTGGGGCTGCTGTTAAATTGAGCTGATGCCTTTTATATCCAACAAAGATGACTGCTCTTTACTGCCTTGCGCTCGTGTTACACTCTGTGTGCATGCGAAAGACGGCCACAGCGCAAGCCAAACGTTGAGATCTAGACTGTTCTTGATAAATGTAAGGCTATCATTGGCATGGCCCGATTTGAGAGGAAGAATGTATATCACTTGGTTACAACTAGAATGCTCTAAGACCTCACTCTCTGTGCACATCAGTCCTCAAACGACCATCACATCACATCTTAGCCCCCATCGGGGCAAAGGCGCAATACTAAACTGCGGTGTGGATAAATGGAACCTTTTTGAAGTACAGTACACACATGCGGTTCGAATTATCGCGAGGTTCCATATTTGGATTTTTGCAATGTTTTCTCTTCTGCAAGGCAAATGGGCTCTGAATTTCCCTCATATACATATATTTTTCGGCAAGCAACCCTTCTTTCCGAGAAAATTGAAAAATCAAGCTCTTCTCCATTAATTAATAGATTAATTATTGTTGATTGATGGAACCCTCATATTCGAGGGTTCCAAAAATCGAAATTGGAACACTCTTTATTTGCGGTTAAATGTTTGTTGCTCCGCAGTCTGGAGAACCGCTTTGGTTCCATGTGAGGCGAGGTTCCATTTGTTGAGGGTGCTTGTAACGCGGTAACCCTGTACCTCTCGACCTCTCAACACTGCGCCGGTGGGTCCCATTGCGCCATCAGCACGACCGGGCCAACAAACCACGCACACAAGCCTTGCGAAAGTGAACCATTCGCATCTGTGAGGTTGCACAAGAGTCGTCCCAAGAAAATCAAAACAAGGCCAAATCTTCGAGAGAGAGTGCTAGAGTTAGTGACAAGGTACCTTCGAAGGTAGAGGGTAGGCTACAGTACCGCGCCTACCCTCTAGAGTCCCTAACTCTAACAGAGAGCACTGCATAGGGCTGTACTGCACTACCAAAAAATCTGTCGCGATCGTACAATACCCTTAGATGAAACCCCTTACAGTCGACCCTACGCATTAGTGCCGCCCTGTGTAAGGACTAATAATACGGCACTAATTCGGAGCGGCTCTGCCGGTTTTGGCGGCACTAATTCGAGGGTGGCAATAAAGAAAGCGGCACTATTTCGCGTCCCCCCCCCCCCCCCTGTATTTGGCATGATATGTTGACGCATTAACGTACTTGCTCGCCCTTCCATTTATGCGGCCCTCGGGAGCAAAGTGTACACGTCCCATTACCTTTCGACCTTTTCGCCTGAAACGTGGAACTTTCTTCCACCATCTGCCAACCTGGCCTCATCAGCACGTTCTCTAATTGCTTGCCACGGCCTTTTTTGAACTTTCAGTGTTGCCCAACGCATGCATGCATGCATGTCAACGGATGAGCAAATCTCAAAACCCCACCGTCACAAGCAGCAGGTGTGAAAGTTTCTATCATAATGTCTGTCATATGGCGATATACCTCACCACGTGAATGGGTCACGGGGTGAGGAAAGAACTTGCCGTGTTTAGGGTTACAGTAAATTAGTATATAACGGACAATCCCATGCGACTAGCGCGTGGGTCTGCCCGGAGGCAGATTTGAACAGACGTGTCTACGCAGAATCCTTCACGAACAGCGCTCCGATTGCCCAGAGGTTCGGTTGGGTTTGAAGAGCCGGTCGTAGGTTCTTCTAGACATTAATAAACTGTTTAAACTATTTCCTTCAAACTTTTCCTGGGACAATTCCCACATTGATCAATCGCGTTTTTTCCCTTACGTTTTTTTCTCGACAATTCTATTGGCCAAGCGAAGATCCGCCACCATTTCTTTCGAGCACCGCACGTATCTCCAGACCTCCAGCGTGTGTTCCTCCCTGCTCGCGCGCCGCTCACCTCGCCGCTCGCTGGTTGCTTTTGCTGCCGCTCGCCCGCCGCTGCCTTTGTCGCCGCTCGCTCGCCAGTGCCCTCGCCGCTGCTCGCTCGTTGCTACGTTTGTCGCTGCTCGCTCGGTGCTGCCTTTGTCGCTGCTCGCTCAACGCTTCCTCACCCGCCGTTCCCGCCGTTGTCTAGCCTGCGCTGCCGTTGCGCCCCGCCGCTCCCCTGCTGACCGGGCTGCGCCGCCGCTGCACCCCCCGCCGCTGCGCCACGCCCCCCACCCCGGCTATTAGCTGGTCTACGCCGTCGCTGCCTCGTCACCACGCCGCCGCCCGCCGCTTCTCGCCGTAGCCCTGCCGCTGCGCCGCCGCCACCCGCCGCTGTCTGTCCTGCGCCGCCGCTGCGCCCCGCCGTCCACTTCTGTACGGGCTGCGCCGCCGCAGCCCCTCCGCCGCGCCGCGCCCGGCGCTCCGGCTGCTGCCTGGCCTACGCCGCCGCTACTCTCAAGCCACCGAGCCGCCGCGCACGCCTCTCGCCGCTGCCGGCCATACGCCGTTTCTGCGCCGCTATTCCGCCGCCGCCACAGCCACTCCCAACCCAATGTGCCGCTGAGCAAGGCTCTTCCTGCTGTCGGTTCTACGTCGCCGCTGCGACAAACTGTACGCCGCCACTGCGACGGCGCGCGTCTGCCGCTGCTACTCAGCGAGCCGCCGTGCCTCCGCGCACTCCTCTCGCTGCTGCCGGTCCTACGCTGCCACTTCGCCGCCCCGCACGAACAGTGCTGAGATTTGCAAGCCGCCGCCCCGTCGCACACAGCTCTCGTTGGTGCGCCGCCGCCTCGCTGCCACTCGCTCGCCGCCACCCGCCGCCGCTGCTGCTTCCCAGGTCCTGCGCCGCTGCAAACGGGTCTTGCTTGTGCCTGGCTTGCGCCTCCGTTGCGCCCCCGAGGCACGCCGCTGCTACCTCGCCGTCGTGCCGCCGCCGCTACTACCGCAGCCAACGACTGCTGTGGCCGTGCTACACACCAACCGTTGTCGTGTTGGACTACTAGGTTCCCGGCCGATTCACAGGGTTTGGGTACTGAGACTGCTACGAAAGGGACTGAAGGACTGTTGTCGAGGTTTGTGGAGGTTAGGGAATCGGTTCTGATTTAACTTTGCTCGAGAGCGGTTGACCCGGAATAAATACCCGGTGACGCGACGCTGGCAACTCGAGCTGGAAGGTGAACCTCTCCGGCAGGGAACCCCACCGGTCCTTTTTAGGGCGGATAACGGTGTCCACCCTCTGTGGTCTGGTGTTTCCGGGCGTGGCAATCCTCTGGGGTGTTGTGCACTGAGTAGGTAAAAGACAGAACTGACGAACTAACCGTCGAGCTTGCTTCTCGCAAGAGACCAGACAGCCTTAAAGCCTGTGTACTGGCTGCTGTGGAAGTCTCGTAGGAATCTGAAAGCGCCTACTCCGTGAACGCAGGAGCAGGTAGATAGCTGAAGACGTTCCCTGACCCGTACAGTCTACGGGCGCCAGAGGTCGGACCTCTTCTACCCGCTAGAGCAGCGGGCGCCGAGGGTCGGACCCTAACAAGGTCAACCGTGTTCAGCTCAAGTTACTGCCCAATCAGCTCTTGTTCGTCAAGAATACACTACCCAAATCTTCCCCAGTCGCCTCCTGCTCCCCGAGATGCCGCCTTCCCCCTCCAACGATGGAGCAGGGAGATCCGAAAGCGGCCAACCTTCAACTCCCGCTCCTGCCGAACCCCAGCATACCTTTATGAAGGGTATTTCAAGTGAGACATTGGGTGCTCTTACTAGTCCTCAGAAGGGGTTCATATCTTCAATCCGATTTCTTGAAGGGAACCCAGAACTCACAGGTCTTCAATTGAAACGGGCCATCGCCGATATGTTCCCACCCGCCTCACTTTTCCGACAGGAGATTTGCGACATCCCTGCAGTTCTAATAGAACTTCGGAACTTCCTTGATTGTCGAGGTGGAAATTTGCAACAGCACTCGTCTCACAGGGTCGTCATGACTTTGGCGCACGGCCTTTACGAAGAGGCCGAAGACACACAAGCAGCGATTGAGATCGCGCGTGAAATCGTCGCTGCTGGTCGCCGACCTCGATCAACTGCTTCACGCTCAAACAGGAGAGAAGAAACGCAGCCAGCTTCTCAGGTGACAACACCGACCTCCACAAACAACACCTCAGCAGAAAAAGTTGCACATAATGTAGCTATGAGGCTTAAGGACAGGGACAAAAAGTTTTCTGGAGACTTAGGTGACTCTTGGATGGAGTACGTCGACGACTATATGCAGCTTTGTCGTGACTACTCCCTATCCCCTTCCCAGAAACTGCAGTATCTTCATAACCTGCTACAGGGTGACGCAAAAAGATACTACCTGGATAAGGTAGATGGATATGCCACCACTTTCCAACAGGCCATTCAAATGCTAGAAAGCGAATACAACTCTGCAGTGCGACAGAGTAGGGTCAAGAACTACTTAGGCTCCCTTCGTGTAACTTCTTTTGCCTCCCAGGGTACCGAAATGTCTGATGCCCTTGCGAAAGTGTACAAATCTATCATAAAGCTTTCAAGGCAGGCCCCGAGATGTCACCAGGGGGACGCACACAAGGTGGAATTCCTGCGGAACGCTGTCGTCGGGACTCCTTGGTCAAACAAACCATTGAGTAGAGTCGCAACACACCAACTGACATTCCAGCAGCTTTATGCAGAGCTAGAAGCAGCTCTTCAGTTGCACAAAGAATCTAAGCTGGCCATGCTACGAGACCGTGCTCAACTAGGGCGAGGAACACTCCCTGAAGATGATTCTGCAAGGATCATGTACGCCGGGCAAGGCCGTTACTATCACGGTACGGCTCCTTCTCATCTCGGTAAGGCTCGGAAGTCATACAAACCATCTTCAATCCCCAGAGGGACAGAAGCAAAGCCTGCCCGGACGGGACAGTTCGACCCCCTCTCAGTTTCTGGATGCTTCAATTGTGGCGGCAACCATCTTGTAAAGGACTGTACTCTGCCGTTGAATACATCTCGAGCAGCCGCACGGAAGATGGATTACTACTCGAAGAAGGCAAACACAAAAACCATTGCGGTGCATCACGTTCTAGCAGATCTATGCCAACAACTGGACTGCACACGAACTGATGATCCTGACGAAGAAATCGAGTGTAACGACGTAAGCATATTCGAGAGTATCCTTGGACAAGAAAGCCCAGTACCGGAAGTCGAGTCCGAGGATGAGGGGACCCCCTCATACCCGGACGAACACACAACTCATGTCTACGTCACTAGAAAGACTTGCAGCATACCATCGCTGGACCTCTTCCAGGGCGTCTGCATTGATTCTGCCGCTCAGAAGTCGGTGATAGGAGCTGCACAAGCAAAAGCGTACTGCAGCTTATTCGACATCCCTTTCCAACCCTCTGACTGCAAGACAAGGAACGTGTTCAGCTTCGGGACTCATAAACATCCTGGTCTTGGGATTTTGGACATTCGAGTACCAGTCAGCCCAACCCATTTCCTCCCCCTCTCTGTGGATGTGGTTGATACCAACGTACCATTCCTTCTCGGCCTCGATTACATGGAACGGTATAGAATGGTAATTGACACAGATAAGTGTGTTCTCTCATCAAGACTCCAGGGGTGGACTGTCCCACTAAAGAAGAAACTGGGGCACCTGTACTACGAGTGGGGTCCACAAATTCTCTTTACCGAAACCGAATTGATGAAAGTACACAAGC
Organism: Chondrus crispus; assembly: GCF_000350225.1. NCBI lineage: Eukaryota > Rhodophyta > Florideophyceae > Gigartinales > Gigartinaceae > Chondrus > Chondrus crispus. The sequence continues at coordinate 34,932 of NW_005178667.1, read as the reverse complement.
ACTTTCACCACCCAGATTCTGAAAGGCTCTACGCTGTCATGAAAAGGTCGGACCCCGGGAAAACCTCCCCTCAGGTTCTGAACGACCTGAAGCGCATCACTGCAGCGTGTGACCTTTGTCAAAGACTGTCACATGCCCCACATCGATTCCGGGTCGCACTCCCAGACGGAGAAGTGGTTTTCAATAAGACCGTATGCCTGGACCTCATGTACCTCGACAATGCCGCAGTCCTGCACGTGGTAGACAAAGACACAAAGTTTTCTGCGGCCTCATTCCTTCCCAAGGAAACTGCTGATGACACTTGGAACACTTTCATGCGCATATGGGTCTGTATATATATTGGGTTCCCAGACATAATGGCAACCGATCAGGGACCCCAATTTACGTCAAATAGATGGCTCAACCTAGTCAATCTAGCCGGGATCACACACCACCCTTCCGGTGTACAGAGCCACAACGCATTGGGCGTTGGTGAGCGGTATCACTCCTTTTTGAGAGGTATCTACCGCAAGACACGGCAGCAATTCCCGCAACTCGAGAATGACCACATTCTTGCACTCTCCGTCAAGGCCATGAACGATACAGCTGGGTATCACGGCCTGGTCCCCACTCTCCTCGTTTTCGGGGCCATGCCGCGGATTCCAGTGACCCCTACCGACCTTCCGGCTCAGGTGGATCGAATGAAGGCTATGGCATTGGCTAGGAAAGAAATGACCAAAGTCATCGCAAAAGAAAGAGTCACCAGGGCTTTGCGCATGAATGTCCCGGCTGCTGCACTTACGGATATACCAATCGGCTCCCGCGTCCTGGTGTTCAGGGAGAAGCCTGAGAACAAGTGGGTTGGTCCGTACACGGTCGTGGAGGTAAAGGATAAGAGTGTTTTTATTGATCTGAACGGAACTAACAAGCAAGTGTCTATCGACAAAGTGAAAGTGTACAACACTCCCGCATCCTTCGTACCCATTCTATCCACTCGTGAACCAAAGAATGAAGCTGTGCCGGGGCCCACAGAGTTGCACATGGAACCTACAACAGTACCTCAAGGCGACGTGCTGAACGATTTAGAATCAATACTGAGCAGAATCCGTGCGAACCCTGGAACTCCTTCATGGAAACCGGGACCTTTGAGAGGTCCCTTCCCTTCTTTGGAACTCGCTGCACCGATTGACACAACAACCAACTCCCACATTCTTATGACCCAAATCATCGAACAAGGGGATGTAAGAGCAAAATCTGGTGAATTCGCCAAAGCCATGAGAACAGAAGTTCTCGGTCTTGAGAAAAGGAACACATGGAAGATTGTACCCAAGGAATTTCTTCCTTCTAACCCAAATATTTTGGGAGGACGTTTTGTGCTGGCTCTTAAGAATGCAGGCACGGATAATGAGCTTTCTAAAGCCCGTTACGTAGCACAGGATCACCGGGACAAAGACAAATCGTACATGGTCCACAACATTACGAACTTGCGACAAAGTTCGACGAGAATAATAATCTTTGTGGCGGCGATCAAAGCATTTAGCATCTTCTCACACGATATAACGCAGGCATACCTGCAAAGTGAGGAAAAACTCACCCGTAAGGTATTTCTACTCCCCAAAAGGAAGGACATGGAGCACTTTGGAATCACCGAGGAAGACATTCTAGAACTTCTCAGGCCAATCTACGGTATGACGGACGCGGGCGACTACTGGGGGGTCACCGTCGACCATCACGCCAAAGATGATCTTGGCCTAGTGCCTCTGCTAGGAGATCCGTCTTTGTACATCAAACGTAACAACGAGGATGTGGACGGACTCTTGGGTATGTGTGTCGATGACGGATGCTTAGCAGGAAATGAGGTAATGCAGGAACTTACGAAGTTAACTCTCCACAAATTTGAATCGAGGCCACGAGAATGGGACAAATTTGACTTCTTCGGAACAAATATCTCAACAGAGCGAAGCAGCCATTTTACAATATCACAGAAGGCCTATATTGGAAGACTAAAGCCACTGCCGCTGGATGCATCATTTGAACGCTTCAGATCCTACCGCGCCACACTGGCTTGGGTTGGTTACACGAGACCTGACGCATTATGTGCTATCAACAAAGCTGCACAGGTTACACCTAGTACTTTCGGAGTGGAAAAGATCAAGGCCTTCAACAGTACGATCAAACGTCTCCAAAAGATGCCGGAGAGATGCCTTAAATATGCCCCACTGAACAAGTCCACGCTACATCTGAGAGTATACACAGACGCTTCCTTCGCCGGAAATGACGATTTGTCCTCACAGCTTGGGTTCATCATTCTCCTTTGCGATAAAACAAACCGGTCACATGTTCTGGATTACTCAAGCAGAAAGTCTAAGCGAGTAGTCAGATCCATTCTTGGTGGAGAGGTGTACGCTTTTGCCGACGGATTCGACAGAGCGTACATATTACGACATGACCTTCAAATGATATTCAAGAAGAGAATCCCACTTCATATGTTCACGGATTCGCTACAAATGTTCGACGTCATCACCAAGGGTTCTTCAACGACAGAGAAAAGGCTGATGATTGACATAGCATCCTCGAGACAATGCTATAACCGAGAAGAAATATCTCATGTCGGGCTTGTCTCCTCCGAAAACAACGTAGCCGATGGTTTGACAAAAGAACATCCCAACGAAGCCTTGGAAAAGCTCCTAGATACGGGTTACGACCACAATACTGTCCGAAAATGGATTGTCAGGACTCCGGCAAGTTCTACTTCTGGAAAAATGGCAGTGTGAAAGTTTCTATCATAATGTCTGTCATATGGCGATATACCTCACCACGTGAATGGGTCACGGGGTGAGGAAAGAACTTGCCGTGTTTAGGGTTACAGTAAATTAGTATATAACGAACAATCCCATGCGACTAGCGCGTGGGTCTGCCCGGAGGCAGATTTGAACAGACGTGTCTACGCAGAATCCTTCACGAACAGCGCTCCGATTGCCCGGAGGTTCGGTTGGGTTTGAAGAGCCGGTCGTAGGTTCTTCTAGACATTAATAAACTGTTTAAACTATTTCCTTCAAACTTTTCCTGGGACAATTCCCACAGCAGGCGACGAAAAATGTTCTTTTTTTTGTTATATTGTATAGCCATGCTGACGAGTCATGCTGCTCAGAGTGTAGAACAACCAACCACTAGGCCGGGTGTACGGTGTGTGAGAGAGTGCGCCGCACGCGTATATTCCGCATCTCATTCTCTTCATCACAACTTTTCTCAGCAACTTTTTGGCACTTGCCCTTTTGCACCGTTCTCAGTAATTTTTTTTCGAGCCCCTCGCACAGAAAGGATGTGCTGCTTTTTGTAGCGTTAAGGGACCTAGAGCGATCAGCGTTGAGTGGAAGCCAGTAGATTTCAACTGACCCGTTGCTTTTGTCGTTACATCTTGAGCGGTCCCCATCACTGGTACTGCTGGACATGCATTCGGTCTCCTAGAATTTCAAGGATATTCAAGGTCTCTCCAGCATGCGTGACTCCTCAGATATGAAACGGGTTTATCTACGCCTCAAATACTCCCTAAATGGAGATGGGGTCACGGGCCCGAAGGTACTTGTAGTGCTAGCATGACGGACATCCGTGTCAAGTCGTGGGAATAGATTGAAACTATAATTGAAATACATGCGCTGGCAGACAGCTATTGCCATTCGCATCGGTCCCAGTGGCTGGACAGAGTCTCAACGCGCAAGTCAAACATGCTCAGACCATGCATGTAAGATCTCGCATACCCAAGACGAGTCTTTGTACGGAGTCTTCTTAGCCCAGGGCAGACAATCTGCCAACGCTCTCCTTGCCAGTCAGGAAACGGAGGCTCAAGCACGAAGGCTGTGTCAAGTACCAAGGGTAGGTGCGATATGAGAAGAGTGGGGCAAAAGCATGTAAATTCCAGGGCAATTTTCATGTGAAAATACTGTATTGCTGCTGTTCCACACTCTTTGAAACCAGGCGACAAGCATTAGCCTCGACTGCGTTCCGTGCCAGGCTTTGAACGCCGTTCCTACTGATGATCTCGGTCCAACAGTCTGAAACGAAGACATTTGTCTTCAATATCTCTCGTTTCAGACAAATGTATGTCAAGACATTATATCGCTTATCACGTGACATAAAGCTAGCAGAGAATCGGCGCAGGAAAGAGAGCATGTTTCAATACTACTGGCTACGTCAGCCATATACCCCTATGGGAAGTGCAAACGCAAATGCCTTATCCATTCTAGGTGAAATATCCAAGCAAGCATGTGGCACTCTGCAATAGTCTTCGCCCTAGTACGTGTATCTAAGGATCACGTTCTCTTCGGACATGAGTGAAGCGCCCTGCTTGCGACGAAGCAAAGCCTGCAGGATACATCCCAGAGAGAGTGGAAGGTGGAGGCAACATAAATTGACGACGCACGATGGCCCAAGGTTTTGATCAGAAATGGCTCGTGAGGCAACGAACCGCATGATGCTGGTTGACTTTCGTGGAAATAGTATGTAAATTACTGTTTACTCAATCTTGTCGAGCTCTGGGGTAGCCAACTGAGGATGCTAAATTTCACTAGCAGCGCTCCTCATCGGCATGCAAAAAAATATTCTAACTCCGAAGAAAATATGTGGGCCCGTCTACACAAAAACAACCGCCATGCCCCGGACCCTTTCACCTCCTCTCCAGTAGCAATCACTCGCACTTTGACCGTAATTCTTATTCTCGCTCGCAACCTGGCGATTGCAGGTTGCAAGCTGGTCCCGTGTCCCACGTCCCGATCCGTTGCTCCATTTGCCACCAAGCTTGCCATACCGCAATGTGTGAGGGATCAGTGTTCACTCCCTTCTGAAACAAATTCCTGGCGGCTTCAAAATTTCCAGCACTTTCCTCCATGCAAGCCCATGCTTGCCAAGCTGGCGCGCACATTGGAGCTGCAGATAGTGCCTTCTGAAACAGTTTCCGTGCACAGTCCCGCTTACCTTGTTTGCCCTCCAACACAGCCCATGCTTGCCAGCTCTGAGCATGACTGGCGTTAGCTTCTGTAGCCTTTTTGTACAACCGTCTAGCTTCATCAAAATGTCCCTGTTGTGCCTCCATCCTGGCCCATGCATTCCATGTGGGTGCCGAAGATGGATCGGCTTCGACGCCCTTTTGAAAATGCTTTCTCGCTTGCACAAACTTCTTACACCGTTGTTCCATGATCCCCCAGGCCTGCCATATATATGCATGTTTGGGGTTCGCTTCGGCTCCCCTCGCAAACAGCTTCCTTGCGCTTCCAATGTTCCCAGCTCTCTTCTCGGCAAGCGCCCAAGCTTGGTATGTCGGGGCCGCATCTACGCCAGTCATACCGGGGCATTCTAACGTGGAGATGAAGAGCTCCTTTGATCTGACGTAGTTCCCAGCGTGACTCTCCATGTTACCCCATGCGTGAAGAATCTTGGCGCAGTTTTGGCCGTACCGGGTCAGCCCCTGCTGGAAGAGCTCTCTCGCCTTTTCGAAGTGCTTCTGCCGTTCCTCAAATCTAGCCCAGGCCAAAATGGCAGTAACACAGTCATCTCCGTCAGCATTGGAAAGAGCAGCCTTGAAAAGCAATGTAGCCTTTGTGAAATTATCCTCATTAGCCTCGAAGTTGGCCCAAGCGATCCAGGTGCGATGATTAGTCTTGTTGAATTGGGCTCCTCGGGAGAACAACTCCCTCGCGCGTCTCTTCAACCCATACTTGGATTCAAAGATAGCAAAAGCCTGGCAGAGAGGGGCGTGGCTGGGATCAACCTTGAGGCCGTTGACAAAGCACTTGCGGGCAGTAGCAATGTTGCCCTTGCGCTGCTCCATGAGTGCCCAGGCGTTCCAGGCAGCGGCCTCGATGTGCGGCGACCGGGCGACGTGAATAGCCCTGGCGAAGAGCTCTCTCGCTTTCTGTTCGTCACCGTGCAATGCCTCCATGAAGGCCCAGGACCTCATGATGGCGGCGTCATCATCCTCGTCGCCTGTGGAGCCATTGGAGATGAGGGATTCGAACAGCGCGCGGGCTCCATCATAATCGCCAGCGGATAGGAGTGCACGGGCGGCTGATAGAGGCTCTGGGCGAGTGGGTATGTGCTGACGACGTGTGGGCGGAGCAGACAATGACGGAGCGGCGGCGCGGACCGGGGGCGAGGAGAGCGTGGTCGGGAGGGAATCGAGGCGGATGATCGGAGTGGGGGAACGGGAATAGGTGTCAAGCTCGGCTGGAAGAGCAACTCGCATGCGGGCGGTAGAAGCTGGTCTCGAAGGGTGTAGGGGGTTCACGAAGGGGGGCGCGAAGGAAGAGCGGGATGAGATGGGGCGCGAGAGGATCGGGTTGGGGACGAAGGCGGACATGGTGGGGGACGAGGCGCGGTGGGGCAGGACAGGATGGGGCAGGACAGGATGGGGCAGGACAGGATGGGGCGGGACGGGACCTGGGGAGAGCAAGATGATGCACAAGCAAATGGTAAAGGGTGCGTTAGGGGGGAGTGCGGGGTGTAGTAGGCTACAGTTAAAAAAGGAAGGGAGTGAGCTCGACAGATTTTTGGAGGCTACGCAGAAGAGTGTAGCAATTTTTTGGAGGCGGCAGGGAAAAGGTGCGGATGCGGTGGAGGCGGCGCTAGTTGAGCTGGCGGTGATGTCGAGGTACCCGGGCGACCTGTTGGTGCAGATATTTGAGTCTCGAGGGCGCAAGGGCCAATTGGCACATACCAAGTGCCAAGAAGGGAACCCTAGCGCACCAAATCTGCAGCTCTAAACCATATATCTCCCCGAAACCGCTTTTGCCGTCGAAAGGCATCTGTAATTTGCATGTAAGCCAATCTCAGCAATCTTGTATCTCAATGTTTTGCAGGATGTTATTGCCCAGGACATGTACTGTACAAGTACGTTAAGGATGCTAGAACAAGAATCTGGTGCCTCCGTTTACTCGTCGTCGCTCCGTCCTACTGTACGTCTACTTATTCAGTTCTCTGCACTGTAATGCGACTCCGGACTGTGCGATCTGTCAAAGGAAATGGCGTCCAAACTGATTTTACAAAGTTTCGATTTAATAATATATATGTTTTTGCAAAAAAAAGCTGACCTCATGTCAGGCAACTCGCTTGTCGTCTAAACACCACGGTACTTTCAAGTACTTCGAAGTAGCACTCGTCAATACTCTGAAAGACTACCAATCCAATGAACTTTCAATATTATCTCTTCTAAAAATGGTTGGAAAAAACGTGCACATCTCAGCAAACTCCATCCTTCCCCAACGCACAAGTCAACTGCGGTGGCGAGAGTATCTTTTTCCTTATTGTTGAGCAAGCACAAGTGGAGAAGAAATAAGTTGAAAAGCAGCCTCATATGGGGTCACATATCGTCTAGACACTGGGGTTTTCTTGAATACAGCCGCCAGAAGCCCGCCGCAACCTTGCCGCACCGTAGCCGCAGGCTCGCCATCTGCAATCGTGCGAGCATCCGCAACTTCTACGCAGAGTCCTTGTCCTGCACCATACACGTACAGTCACAAGGCATATATGACAACAGACCTCCTCTTTCCTCCTCTCTACAATTTCGTTGTCCAACTGAGGCACAACGTGAGCACTCCAGTTCGTAAGTCGAGACAGACAGTGCTAGACTAGCCGCATTTTAAGTCTCTTCAGCGGTCGCCTATTCATTAATAAACGCCCACAACCTCCATTCAGTACAGTACCAGTACCAGTAGTTCGAGCGGCGCATCGCCATAGCCTTTCCCTCATTCGTTCCACTTGTGGCATCGTAGCAGAAACACTGCGTAAGCCATCATATTCTGGGTTGCCCATGCCATCATATTTTCAACAGTGAGAGCGACAGTAACAAGATTCTGTTGTTGCGCGCTCCCACAAAATCTGCCTCTGGTATGCAGATGCAAACGCCTTTCTCTGCGCGATCAGGTTGTAGGTGTTCAAAAATATGCAACTCCCTCAACGATTTGTGGACAATGCGCATTCAACCCAAACTGTAAACTAAGACGGTGGAAAACCTCGTGATGATGGAATCATCCACAGTTTCCCATGACCTCCTCCTACAGTTCATCAATGTGCTTCTTGATTTCGAGACCTGCGAAGTCACCTGATCCCCTTGGGTCTGTAGCCGTCCTATAATGGACAAGGTAATGGTCGAAAATGTTGGACCTCGCGATTTATCGCCAAAATCGGCGTTTTCCCAATACCCTGTTGACCTTTCTCATATGTTTAGGCCCGATCAAGGACTTGTTCACTCGTTACGAGACAAATACGTTTTTGTCGACATCCAGCAATGAAAGGAATGACACGACTCACACGTTTCCACGTCGAATGACCATTCCAGTGTAAGCATCGCATTCCAGTGTACCGCACCCATCCGCAGACCCCCCTCCCCCCTCTTGTCAAAGGGCCCTTCTCACCATCACCGTCATTGCCGAGTCTTGTTTCTCGTGAAGTTCCGCCGATTCCAACTCCACAACCTCCTCACTTCGTTGCGTTCATCCCAACTCCAGCATTTCGCAGAAAGATCCCTGAAACCTTTGCGCAGCGCGCAATCAGCACGCAAAATGGACGAAGGTATGTGTCCTTCGACGAATTCTGCGTCCGAACGCCTTTTCGATCCACCACCCTTCTACCTCAAACGCGACCACTCCTTCCTCGCATAATTGAGCCCTTCTAACCGTTCACATGCACCTCTGCGAAACCCTCACAGATTTCTTTAAAGATTATCCCGCAGCCGACAACGCGGATCCCACCCCCGCCGCGGCCATGCCTGACTCCGGCTTTGTCCTGGGCGACGCCGATAGCGAAGTCAACAGCCAGACCAACGGCCACGTACCGGCCGAGCCCATGACTGCAATCCCGATGGGCGAAGCCGCCCCTCCCCCGCCGGAGGACGCCGAGCCCGAATGCGCCGCTGTCACAGAGTGGCGCGCTTCCTTCGCGAAGGGTCTGGAGGAGAAGATGGAGTTTGAGCGCGCGACGAAGGCCGAGCGCGCGGAGAAGGCTCGCCAGACGCTTGCCACGATGCATGCGCGATGGGATAATGGGGCGAAGGATACCGGTGAGAGGAATGCCAAGGCAGAGAAGGAGTTTGTTATGAAGAGGGATGGCATCATTTCGAGAATGAGCAAGCCCGGTGAGCCGCCTTCTTGGGATATTATCCCGGAGCTAGTTGACATGTCTGGTAAATACAAGGAGGGTGCGAGGGATACATCGAGAATGAGACAAGTGCTGATGCGAATGAAGACAAACTAGGCATTTTTGCTTGATTGGCAATGATAGACGCCACGATGACACCGTAAGGTTGGCGGGTACTAGAAGGACTGCATGCGGGGTTTTGTTTGTAAAGCGTCATGCGAAGTCGTTCGTAATGGCCACTCTGGTAGAGGAGCAATCCGACCGACAACCCTTGCGAATCGGCGCTCTTTTGCTCTACGGGAAACTGTTCTTTCTTGTGTTTCTGTCTAACGTACGATGCGCCAGCTGCGGACGATACAAGCCTAAACTGGTGGTACAGGCATTTACAACGGTCACTGCTATCCTACTTTAACCTGTCCAAGTTAGAGCAACGTTGCTTATATACAAAAATTATGATACCCACACATCGCGTTGGTATCGCTTATCCTCTACAAGTTGCTCAAGGTAGCCTTTCGCTGCTGCCTCTGACTTATCCCCGAACTCCTGAATGATCTCTCGCAGCGCTCTATCCACGTCATCGGCCATCCTCCCACCATCTCCGCAGACGTAAACATGCGCGCCGTCCTCTACTAGATTCCAAAGCTCGCACCCTTTCTCCCTCATCCGCTGTTGCACATAGACTTTCTTATCGGTGTCGCGAGAGAACGCAGTGTCAAGCCTTAGCTGCCCCGCCTCCTCATATTCTCGCAGCCTATCACCGTACAAAAAATCTTGCTTTTCGTGGCGGCATCCGAAAAAGAGCCAGTTCTTGCCCGTCGCCTCCGTCTCCACCCGCTCCTCAATGAATGCGATAAACGGCGCGAGGCCTGTCCCAGGCCCGATCATGATCACATGTTTGTCCTCATCCTTTGGTAAGCGAAAGTTTGGATTCTTCGACACGAACACCCCAACTTCCGTTTGATCAATCCTACACCGATCCTTGAGATACGTGCTCGCCACCCCTTCCCTCTCCACGTTGAGCATCGAATACCTGAGCACATCTACCGTCACAGCAATCCGCGTTGGGCTCGTGATTGGCGTCGATGAGATGGAGTAGTACCGCGCGTGAAGCGGGCGCAGCAAATCCGTCAGTTCTTGTGGCGTGAGCGTCGATGTAACAAACTCGCCCAGGACATCGAACACCTCGCGCTGGGAGAGATAATCCTTCCCCCAGTCCGACAGGGAAGAGGCGCTATGTCCGTCACTTCTCAACACATCGTACCCTAAGATTCGCTTCGCCAGCGCCATTTCAGCCTTGTCAGTGCAATTCTGAGCAAGGGCGACGACAAGCTCCGCCTTGGGCGTCTTGACATCTAATAAATCGGTAAGCGCAGTCTCTATCGTGATGAGGTCGCCCTTGTCCGAAACCCTGACTTGTTCATCTCCATTCGAGGCCAGGGCCAGCAGCAACCTCGTGACGTGCTGAGAATTATTCCGCGGTACAACACCTACAGCATCACCTACCTCATACTCCATGCCGGAGCCCTCGATATCAAACTCGACGCGCACAACCTCCTTGTCGTCCGGCTTGCCGGTGCGCGGAGCCGTAACCAATGCCTGGTCGACGATGCGCGCCTTGAACGGCTGGGTCCTCGAATAGCGGGCATCGGTGCAATTCTCCATTGCCTGGGCGTACTTCTCCATGGCGGGCGGCAAATAATCGTCGTCGTCGTCGTCGTCCCCCTCGGCGGTCCTCTCCTTGAGGGCGGCCTCAAAGCTCTCGATCCAATCATCGATGACTGGCCAATCCTCCTGGTCGATATCAACCCTCTCCAGCATGCGACCCTGATCGCCGAAAAGGTTGTCGAATACAACACCGGCCCTGCAAAAATGTGGGTAAGCGCGATCTCCCAGGGCGAGCACGGCAAAGCTGCAATTTTCTGGGACTGAAAACTTGTTGTTGACAAGAGCATCCCTTAAATCGGCGGCCTCATTGGGTGGCACGCCATCGCCCGTCGTGGAACACACGAGAGCGAGAAACTTCTCCTTCCGCAGGTCGAGCAGGGTGTAGTGCAGGGTGCTGACGAGTCGGGGGGCAAAGCCCGCTATGGCCAATTGTGCACATAGTTTGGAGGCAACTTCCTTGCCGAAGCCGTATTCAGTACCGTAGAGGACGAGGACGCGCGGAGCGCCGGGGATGTCGGGGATGTGCTCGAAAGTTTCGGCGAGGAGATTCTGTAAGGCTGAAGGCTTAGTGATGAGGGGAGGGGGACGGGCGGCGGGTAGGAAGGGGCGCAGGAGGTTGAAGAGGAGAAGGAGTAAGACAGAAAGAGTGACGGCGAGGAGGAGCATGGTGTGGGGTGACGTGAAGGGTAGTCCGGGGCAGAGGAAGAGGGGCAGAGGAGGAGGGGCACGGGAGGGGGGACTGTGTGCGCAGACGGTGTGCGCAGACGGTGTGATAAATGTTTAGTGTCCATCCTAGTACTATAGGTGCACGTGTTCGCAATGCTCGTGTAAGAGTTTTGATTGCACGTAGTGTAGGAGGGAGGGTACACGTGTGAGGTACTGTAGGAGAAGATTGGACGTGATCACTTGCAATGGTTTTTCCATCGGAAAAACCATTGCAAGTGCAGGAAAGTAGTTGCCCCTGTGGGGGGGCAGTGTGGGGCGGAAGAGGACGCGGAAAAACAATTGCAAGTGTGGAAAAGTAGTTGCCCCTGCGGGGGGGCAGTGCGGGGCGGAAGAGGACGCGATGGGGACAATGAGGTACAGAGAGTTGTGCTGTCCGTACACGGCGAGGTTGCGGGTCTGCACGACTCGCGGCCCGGTTCTGGCGGGTACCGGGCGGGCCGGGGCGGGAAACAGCGGGCCTCCAAATACCGCATTCCGCTTGTGGCTGTAGCCCGCTGGCATCCCACTCTTGCATCAGCATTTGCCCAATCGCGAGCCGCTATCAGATATTTTTCCACATTCCCCGCTCTCGCCTTTTCTGCTCGTTCTCCCAAAACTTGTTCTCCTTGTATACCCTTCCTTCCCGCTCCTCCGACCTCTCCCACTCCCGCCCTCCCCCACCCCTCACTCTCCTCGCCCTAACACCCTCCCTCACCGCACATCACTACCATGACTTCTAAAGTCGCCATCGCCAACGCCGCCCCCGCCCCCGTCGCTGAAGTCGCTGACGTTCTTCAGTCTGTCTCCCTTTCGGCCCATCGCGCCCCTCCCGTCACACACCACTCTCCCATGCAGCTTGCCCGTCTCGCCTACACCCCGCGCATCAGCCCCCTCTTGCGCACCCCCCGTGCCGTCACCTTCACGTCTGGTGAGCCGACCACCGCCTCGTATGATGTCGAAGTCATTCATTCTCAGTTCCCGCACCTTTTCGGACAGCCCGCCCTGCACTTTCAGCCCTCAGACCCGCTCTCTACTCCCCCGAAGAAGAATATTGCTGTTGTTCTATCGGGTGGTCCAGCTCCGGGTGGCCATAATGTCATCAGTGGCATGTACGACTTCGTCAAGGAGCTTAACCCCGAAAGTAACATGATTGGCTTTCTTTCTGGTCCAGACGGCATCCTCAAGAATAAACACCTCATACTCACCGATGAGATCGTTGGCCCGCACAGGAACCAGGGTGGTTTTCACATGATTGGCTCGGGCAGGACTAAGATTGAGACCGAAGACCAGTTTGCCGCTGCCCGTGCCACTGCCAAGGCCCTTGATCTTGATGCCCTTCTCGTTATCGGAGGGGATGATAGTAATAGTAACGCTATGAAGCTCGCTGAAGACTTCAAGGCCCATGGTTTGAAGTGTGCTGTTAATGGAGCCCCCAAGACTATCGATAATGACCTCAGAAACGCTCAGGTCGAGGTTTCCTTCGGCTTCGACACCGCCAGCAAGTCATACGCACAGAGTACCGCTTCGCTCGCCTTCGACGCCGTCTCAGCTGGGAAAGCCTATCATTTTGTTAGGGTAATGGGTCGCTCCGCCTCGCATATCGCCCTGGAGTGTGCCCTGCAGGTCCATCCCAACTTGTGCTTTATCGGGGAGGAAGTTAAGCAGAACAATATCACCTTGGCTGACATTGTTAATCAGATTGCCGACCTTGTCTGTGAACGTGCCGCTCTCGGTAAAAACTATGGAATCATCGTCATTCCGGAGGGCTTGGTTGAGTTCATGCCGGACGTCGAGGCTCTCATCGTAGACTTGAACGAGATTCTGGCTACCTCGGAAACCCCTCTCACATATGACAATTGCGCATCTGCTCTCACAGAGGAGAACGCAAAGTTGTTCCGCATGCTTCCCCCTGCCATCGCTAATCAACTCATGCTTGAACGTGACCCTCACGGCAACGTCCAAGTCGCCAAGATCGAGGCCGAACGCTTGCTGATTAGCATTGTTACGACCATGCTTGCAGTACGCAAGAAGAATGGCAAGTTTGACGGCAAGTTTAGCGGTGTGCCTCACTACCTCGGCTATGAGGCTCGATGCGCGCTACCGTCTAATTTTGACGCCAACTACACCTACGGCCTTGGTCGAGTTGCTGCTGCATTGTGTTGTAATGAGAAAACGGGGTATATTGCGACCTTGTCGGGTCTCACCAAGAAACCCGAGGAATGGATCCCAGCTGGTTACCCGCTCACCATGATGATGAACATCGAGAGACGGCATGGCAAGGATGTCGCTGTCATTAAGAAGATGCTTGTCGATCTAGACGGCAGCCCTTTCACGACGTTTGCGGAGAGCCGGGATAGCTGGAGGTTAGCCGACAACTACCGAACTCCAGGAACAACTCAATTCTGGGGACCACGTGCAGACGATGTGAATCTGTCTCTTGCGTTGGACGCTGAGGGAAAGACCAACTAATCCAGCTTGCCATGTTCTGAAGACCTCAGTCCGGAATAAAGAAATTCTTCTATGATTTGACTCAAATTCATGATCTTCATTCTCTGCTTCCCTTGTCAGAAAAAGCGGTCAGGAATCGCGATTACGTCAAATTCGATAGAGTCGTACTGTAACGTCCTGTTCACAGGACGTTGAGGTGATCTCTGGTGGCCAAGTCATGTGACTTGGCCCCCAGAGATCACCTCATTTCTAAATTTACCCAAGGGTAATGTGTCGGTGGGAACAATTAGTGAAAGAAATTGGAACAATCTGAATTCTATACTGACATCGTGCTCCGTCACCGCTTTGCGGGATCGAGCCTAAAGTTTACACCTCCAAGCCTCGAGACCTTTGCCATGTTTCGCGAGAGATTTTTCATACTGTAGTCCGCCCCCCGCCGAAATGCAGCGGCAGTTGGCCCTCGCAAGGAACAGGATTTGAGGGGGTATCCATTTTATCGCGTCTGCAGGTGGGGCAAGACTGTCTTGGCTACTCAGAGGGCAGAATGCAGTTCTGCTGAGGCTGTGCAATATCATCCTGGCGTCGACATCAAAGGCCTCAGTGCATTTAATGCACTGAGGCCTTTGATGTCGACATAATGCACTGCATTATGAGATCGAAGGGGGAGCATGAAAGGTCATTACACATATCTTCATTCCGCTCCCCGGGCGCACATAGAAAAAGTATGTCTCTCTGTGTGAAGCTATGAAACACTTCAATGTGAAAGAATTTACAGTGACATTGGATCAAGTACTGTACCTTGCAACCACATCTGTACTGCTCGTATTGCTTCTCTTTACTCTAGCATGCATTCCTCTGCACAATGGAGAGAACGAACTTTCCGTCGACCTACTGTGCCCCGAACCTTGCTGGTGCGGTGCAAGGTACTACTTTACACAAGATATTTCTCTTTTAATAGTTGAGTTCTACCGCATTCGGGATTGCTTAGCGGCTTGACGAGCCCGAAACACGTCTTGAGGAGGAGAAACAACATTACCAGGAGTATGACCGGCGGACATGGACTGCACTCCCAGAGCTTCATCTCCTTTCCGCTTCTTGCCGACAATCTGTTCATCCTTGCCCTTGCGAGGAGGAGCCGATGAGGATTTGGTATTCGCTCCGGCGGGAGTATCGGCAAAAGCGTCCGGCATATCAAGAAGCATCTGGAAAAGAACATCTGGCGAGGGAGGTTGAGCGACAATGTGCGGCAGACCAGATGCTAGGCGATGTAAATAGTCTGTAGCTATTCTCAGAGAGCTTCCAGGGCCTGTCCCATCACCTCGACGAGAGCCAGCAGTTGAGCTTCCATCTTTGCCGCTAGATGAAGACATTACACGTTTCCCTGTTCTCGGATCTCGTTTACCTTGGGATTGCCCCTGACCTCCGGAAGCCTTTTCCACAACGGACGCTCGCACTCCGTCAATGGAGGAGGCCTCGTTTTCACTCAACCCCTCGAAACTGAGGAAACGAGCTCTTCGGAGCACATCCTGAACCACCTTGTTGGCGCAGCTTGGGTCGCTCTCCCTCCACAATGCCTCAACCTGATCGACGCTCGCTGTGTCCCCGACAATATCTTCAAGTTCCAACCACCGTTCCCAGAGTCCGCGTACATCAGCCGGTGACCCTTCCACATCAGGCATTACCTTTTTCAGAACAACACGGGCGTATTCGAGATCCCCCAAACCCCACAGCCAGGTGACATAGTGCAGCGCCACGACGGCACTTTTCGAATGGTTTTTGAGACCAAACTCAAACACGTTCCGAGCAACTTTACTGTCTTTGTTTATGCGGAACTCCATCAGCGCCGCTGCAACATACACAGCTGGGTCATCGCCCTTCGGGTCCTTCCGGGCCCTCCCAAACACTTTCCTGGCAGCACCACGGCCATCTGCTTTCCTGGCAGCACGCATCAGGTGAATGTACGCCAGAGGGGAAGGGTATCGCTTGCACAGCGTCTCAAGCGCAGCAACGCCCTTTGATGCGTTCCCCAGTCGCGCATATACCCAGTTCACGTGAGTGTGTATTGCGACACACTCTGGCAGAGCTTGTACTGCACGTTCGAGTATAGGCTTAAGTGCGGTTGCGGCTTTCTCCATTCGGGATTCCTCTTTTGAAGCATTGCCGTTATCTTTGTTCCCAGCCTTCGTCGGTGCTGGCTGACCGTCCTTAACGAAGCTCCCGTATACATAAGACACATACTCCATCCAAAAGTCAGGGTACCTGTACATCGGACACAGTGCACTCTCAAATGCATGGACAATTCGGCCATTGAGCTCGGATTCAACTAAGTTGCACGGGTTTGTTCTTTCCTGGGCAATAAATCGTCGCCACTGTTGAGCCTGACTCGACTCTTTCGCGCGTCCCCGAGGACTAACTGGAAGGGCGGAAAGAGTCAAACCCTCCCTTCGACTTCGACGTGCTCGAAATTCTGCTCTTGCATCAATATTCTTTGGCTGACTTTCAGCGATGAGACCGCGCCCAAGTTCTTTGTTCGTGTTACTCGTATGTTCAAATGTGCTGTATTCTCTCCAGAAGGAATCCAAGTGCTGCATTGGGTTGCGGACCTACGAAGACAGAGAAAGAGTTTGGTACAGAAGAGTTGGAAGTTAGTATCGCAAGTGAGAATCTGATAATACAGTCGCCGACCATACATTCGCGCACACAACTCCTCCCTACTACAAGTCTAGACGCAAAACCGAAGAATACAGCTGAACTGCCGGTACCCTGCACGTGACTAGTCTAGGAACAACTTCTAGCAACAGTATTTCACGCGGAAGGGACGCTATGTCGAGCAAACAAGGGCAGTTTCGAATCATTCAACGACACATGTTTTGTTTTTTCTTTGATGGCGAGGGTCGATAGGGGCAAGTTGTGGCGCGAATGCTGGTCGATAAGCGAAACTCCATAGATCAAAATTAAGGAAAGGAACGAAGTGAATGTCATTACCGCTCTCTGATAGACTCGCCGTAGCGCATCACGGCGATGACTGTCGGACAAAGTAGCATGTTTCTTGAGGAAGTCGAGATAGTGGGACCAAAGCGGATTGGCGCTGAGATCAAGCCCAGCGGAAGCAATCGCTCTTTCGTAGACAGCGAGAGCATCAGTCTCCAACTTGGATCCCGGAACTTTGATGGCCAATGACGAAGTGAAATTGATGTAACTTCGCCATAGTTCAATCGACGTTGGAGCAGCAGCAACTGCTCTATCATAAATCTCTTTGGCGCCGTCGTGATCGTCTGGGGTCTCACGGATGAGATGTTCAGCGTAGGTTTTCCAGAACTTGCCGATCGGCGGGAAGTGGGACACCAGGCGCTCGTAGACAGGCTTGGCCGTGGCGAAAGGGGCAGCTTCGGCCTCTGAAGCAAGCATCTGCCATCCGTCAATATCCCACTTGTCAGCCGCTACCCGCCGTTCACCATCCCGTGCGCGAGGGGTCTCCATTGCAAGAGTGTTGCACCACTACACGAGTGCGGACTCAATCGTGTCGATCGGTCCTTTTCCGTCAACGGGTGGCAAAGCGGGTGGCTTGAACGCGCATTCAAGGATCCAAGCAGGTCTTAGCGGCGCTCATGCGCAAGTGCACGTCGGCGTTGGAGTCATGCAGTTCTTGAAAGACGTTGGCAAAGCGGGGTATGTGCCGACATGTGGGGTGAAAGCGGGCTGACCGAACTCTTTGCTCGCGCGAGTAGAGAGCGCCGCCATTAAGTCCACTCCCGCAAAATATCGGACAACCTCACCCACATGTCCAATAAGAAAAGACAAATGAAATTTTATAAGTGAATTATTATAGAACCGGCGGCTTTATGTTAAGCATAAATCGCAGAAGCTGTTAGAGGCGTCATCGCACTATTGCATGCGCCTTACTGAAGCCACCATAATAGCGCAGAGGCCTCGCGTTTCAACTTTTGAGCTCTACCCATGGCAGGATGGCTCTCGCTGAAATACACAGGCTAGTTTCACTATCTTCCACCGAAACAAGCTTGTCAAACCTATGCTGAGATATCTATGCATACAGTGCGTCACCCTTCAAGAATCGGTACCTGTCCGAAGGTTCTACACGCCGGTACTTGCTCAGTTCAAACAATCTACTCAACAAAATTCTAGTCCACTCTGCCAGGTACACTGATTTCACAGGAGCGAAGTGGCAAGCAAACTGTAGTGGCAATTCTCTGGGCAGCCTTGCCCTAATTTGGAGAAACAGAGCATGGGAAAGCATCACTTCTATCTCAATTTTATAAAACCACTTCTGCTGAGTGCCGCTGCACTACGACTCAGTAAGCCAGTCTGACATATCACCAAGGTTCGGGTCACAACCTGCCTGTGGTTTGCAAACTAGCGCACCGAAATAGACGGTGACAGTCTTTAGCTTGTCTCCCAAATAATTATGCTCTAGCTCACACTGTCCGAAATGTTCCTTCACATTCTCTAAATCTACTGTTTTTGGTAGCAAAATACCGACATCTTCGCATACCTCTTTCGCGAGTCTCACAATCTCAGAGTAGATAGAAACATTAAAAATCTCTTCGGAAGTGTAATCAGGCCCGCCCCACGGAGGAGATAAGAATATCCCATTTACAAGCGGACTGCTGTTCACGAGAACCGGAACAAACTCGTACACATCAGCTTGCACAAAATCAATATACTGAGCAACTCCATACACATCGGCGTTATTACGAGCAAAAGAAATCTTCTCCTTCGAAATTTCTACTCCGATGACAAATGCTCCTGCCAGCGCAAATTGAATTGCATTTCCTCCCGCTCCGCTGAACAAGTCAAGGACAACTTGCCTCCCCGCGAAACGGTCCGCGATATGCTGCGCGATTTTTTCCGGGGTCACTGAATACCAGCTCTCTTCGTCCAGCTCAATCCCCTCGTCAAACTTGTGAAACAGCCTGTGTCTTTGGTAATAATATTTGGCGAGATGTGGCGGCGGCCTTCCGTCATTTAAGTCGGACGGTGTTCCTCGAACGTCCAACCCTGTCGACACATTGGGCATTTCTGTTGCTCCGGAGCCTGTGCTGATATCCATTTCGAAATGCAATGTAAATGAAATGGATGCTTGCACCCGCCCCAGACAATTGGGCAAGTCTCTCCGGGTACGCTGCAGTCTGGACAGCAACCGTCAAACGGGTTGCGGCAAATGCCACAGGCGTCGTCGCCAGCGTCCCAGGTCCAGGCAGCAATTAATCTCGCAGTGTCGATAGAGACTTTCATGGATGATGTGAGCGACGGCGGCCGGACACAAAGCGGGAACAATGGACGAGGAACGAGAGGACGTCCAAAAAGAGAAGGCGGAGTGCATCTACTGTACGTACATTTGCCAAATACCGAAAAAACGCGGGAAATTCCAGTTCAAAATAGAATATGCGGATCATGGTTTAATGAAAAATTAGTGTACCTTGCGCAATTGGTTGCCCGAGGGAAGAAGCACCATCCAGCTTGACTACCATCGTGTTAGTTTGTTACGTCATTGGCGCCGTTTCCCTTCTCCGACGGTGCCAGCGAAACTGGCTGGCTCTCGCAAATGGGCCTGGCTGCAGACCAAGACTCCTAGTTCTATGCCATTCAGTCGCAGATCTCGCTACATCAGCTTTGTAAAACAACGAACGTCAAGAGTTGCTCCTGCGCGATTTGCTTTTGCTCTCCACGTCTTCTCTAATCCTCGGGCTATCTGCTAAAATATCTGCACTTTAAATCAAAGTTAGTCCTTCTGATGACATGTCCTCCACGAAATGCTGCGAGGTGTTCATCTTGGAAAAATACTCCTCTCTGGTTGGTTCGATGAAAATCTTAGCCATTTCGTCGGCATGCGCTAGCGTCCTCTCCCCATCTTCCTTCGGAATATTGATGACTATTTGCTTCGGTTCTGGAGCCTCTTCTCTCGCATTCACATCTACAATTGTCGCTTCCCTTGGTTCTTCAACCAAGCCATCGCCATTCTCCCGCTCGTCCGTGCTTCTAATCGAGCTCTTACCTTCAACTTCTGTGTCGACATCGGCGCTAACTTCTTCCTGATCTTCTTGCGCTTTCAAAATCTCACCTGTGTTGCGAGCCGGATATTCAGAAACATCCCTGTCCAGAATTGGAGGCTCTGTTGGTGTCATATCCTCGCTATCAATCATTATCTGCGGCGGTGGCGGTGGCGGCGGTGAGCTGTGCTGCAGCTGTGGCGAGACCACGGCGGGCTTTCTCTGTACCTGTTTGTTGCTGAATTGTGCCTGGTAGATCGATTGCAGCTTCCGTTCAGCATTGCTGAGCGCTGCTTCCATTTGCCTGATCATGGCATCCTTATTCTTTCCTGCTTGAGACGTCATCGCTTCCAGATCCTCCACTTCTTGCACCAACGATGTATTCCGTTCCTGCAGCGCCCTCGCATCTTCCTCCGATTCCCTGACGCGCTTTTCTGCTTCTTCAAGCACGTGCTCGAGATTCTCCAATCTTCGTCGCACGCCTCTTTCCCGTTTCAATTCTTCCCGTAAGCTGTCAACGAGGTCCCAGGCTTCTGTGTCTGGTGTCTTGACACGCAGCTTCATTGTGAGTCCCCCAGCGTTGGCCGCCGCCTGAACAACGTCGCGCGCATATTGGTAGTCTGCACTCTGCTCCTCTGGTTCCTCGTACTTGTCATCTACTTCTTCCTCTGAAATATCCCCGTCGACCAAGCCCAGAGCAATAGCAGCGTCATCAACGGTCTCATCCCCGTTTTCACTAACAATAGCTCGCCAAAATGACCGTAGTCCACCTTGTGCAGGCTTTTGCATAAATTCGTCCTCGATCTCTTCATCATCATGGTGTTCATCTCTGTCATAGTCAGAAACTTCTTCAATTTCAGCATCAACTTGCTCATCTGTATAAAAGTCATGGCCTTCCGGAGTAAGATTGGGTGTCGAGTAGTAACTATCTGTATCGGACGGAGGTGGGGCTAAGCGTCCAGGCTTCGCTCCAGGGTAACTGGCGGATTGTCGCACGGGATCAGTGGTAGAATCGCCGTATGGCCTGCTTGATATGCCGTTGGTACTGCGTGGGGACGTTTGAAGCGGATCCGGATAGACGGGTCTCGGTCTCCGCTTCGTGTTGAGAGAGGGACCAGTGCTCGGGACGAGGACATTGTGATCAGAAGTCGCGGCGAGTTTCCTTTTCAAACCAAAGCCCTGCTGAACGAGGCGATCGATCCACTTGATCTGGCGCGATGTTAGATTAACGGCAGGATCTTCGACATCGATGTCTATTTCGGTATGGAGACCGGGGGTCAAAAGATCTGGATGAGCATCTGTGTACGCGGTTCCTGTGCAAAGCAAAACACGCAATGTGACTGCAATACCATCAACGATGGGGCTCTTACTCTCAAAGGATTCTCTATCCAATTGGGAATTATGGGAGTGTTCTTCTGTGGCAGCGGTGGGGTTTTTCGGAATCATTACCCAGTGCAGACCTGCGAGTTTGACCAATTTGCGCATGGGGACAGCCGAAGTGGAACCTTGACGACGGACGTCAGAATCGGCATTGAGCGAGACAAAGCGGCTTTGCCAGTCAGAGCCGGCGCTGAAAGCACGTAATGAAGCCACGGAAATAATGCCAACGCAATCCGAGTCCCTGTACTCGACCTTTAGGCCATACAGCTCAACAGAGGCATTAAACAGTAATCTGCCGACAATGGTCTGATGCCAATCGCCCTTTTTTGCCGCTTCCTCAACAATATTTTCAACCCGAATCGGTGGCGGTGGGGGCGGCGCGACATAAGGGGAAGCTGAGGTTGAAGCAGTGTGCTCTGGTGGCGATTGCTTTGGAGCGGCGATGAGGCGGACATTCTCTAGGTATACTTCTACCGGAGCGTGTGATAAAGCCGACCAGGGTACGTTGATTCTGAGACGACCAGCGCGCCCCTCTTGGACACGGAAGGGGAGGGTAGCGGAGTTGAAGACGTCTGCGCGGAGCTTGACGTCGTCGATGACGAGGCGGCCGCCGCCAATGCCGATGCCGACGTCTGCAGGAGAGAGGTCTGCATATCGGCTCGCCAGGGAGACGAGGAGGGAGGAGAGGGTGTTTTGCAGCATGGCAAGGGGTAAGGGGGGAGGACAGGGAGGGGGGAGGGATGCTGCGTAAAGGAAGTAGCGGTGGAGAGGTGAGGGCGCAAGAGGAAGATGAGTCGCTGCAAACAGAAGGGCGGGGGAGAAAGCCAAAAGGAATTTGTGCAGGTATTACACGTGTGATACGGTGGGTGACAGAGGTGTGACATGTGCGTAGTGCGTGACATGGTCAAAATATTTGCCGAGGCGGAGCAAAGATACAGTGTGCAGTAAGACGCTCACGAAGCCCAGTTTTGACTTTTTACGCGTGGTCTTGTTGCCTCGCCTCTGCGTCCCCATCTACAAACCCCCCCTCCCTCTCACCTCTTCCGCCCCCCCTCCCCGCATACTTGTACACCCCACCCCTCACCCTTCCTTTTTCAATTCCTCTCGCATCCCCCACCCCTCCCCTCCCCCCTCCCCCCTCCCCGCCAACTACCTTGTGTTTTTTCTTCCAAGTTCTCCTTTTCTCTTCCACCTCTCGCCATCTAACTTGCCTCCCATGTCCTCGGGACATCGCCAACCGCCCAGTGTCGCCGAGCGTCGCGCTAGACGCGAGGCCACCCGCAGAGAGTTCTTCACCCCCGCCGTCCAGGCTAATCGTTATGCTGTCCAAAAAGTCATCGGCGAGGGGGCGTACGGCGTTGTCGTCTGCGCCTTGGACAAAGTTACCAATGAGAGAGTCGCTGTCAAGCGTATTAAGCGTGTCCTTGACTCCTCGGGTATGGCCACTCGCATTCTCAGAGAACTAAAGTTTCTCCGCTTTCTCCACTCTCATGAGAATATTATAGCAGTCAAAGACGTCCTCATCCCGGGCGAGAGGGACAAATTTAATGATGTTTTCGTAGTCTTTGAACTCATGCCTACAGACCTCGGCCGCTTGCTCAGGAGTAAGACAGTGCTTTTCGAAAAGCATGCCAAGTTTTTCATGTTTCAACTCCTCAGAGGCGTCAACTTCATGCACTCAGCGAGGGTCTTCCATCGCGATCTAAACCCGAACAACATTCTCGTCAATGCCGAATGCCAGCTTCGCATCTGTGACTTTGGTCTTGCCCGCGCCGCCTTTCAACGCGGCGATGATCCTGTCTTTTGGACAGATTACGTCGCCACCAGGTGGTACAGAGCCCCCGAACTCATCCTCGCCCAATCCTCAAAGTATTCAACGGCTATCGATATGTGGTCCGTCGGATGCATCTTTGCCGAAATTCTCGGAAAAGGCAAACCCCTCTTTCCAGGCGCTAACGCAAAGGAACAGTTCTCCCTGATTCTCAACGTAACGGGAAAGCCATCCCGTCAAGTCATCGCCCGCTTAGGAGATCGCAGACTCGCAGACTATATGGATTCTGTTCCCAACCGTCCCCCAGCCTCACTAGCTGACATGTACAAAGGTGCTTCCCCCGGCGCCATTAGCTTATTACAAAGGTTACTAACCTTTGATCCAGATCAGCGAATAACCGCTCTCGACGCCCTCGAACTCCCGTACTTCGACGACCTGCGCCATTTCGGCTACGGCCAGCAAACTCAAGCACTCGATGAAAGAGACTTTCAGTTTGAGCGAAGGCTTTTCACTGCCAACGAAATGAGAGTGGAATTTATCAAAGAGATTGCTGCCCACCATCCAGAGGCAGTTGAAGAATTACTCGGAGGACCGGCTGCTCGGGCTGGTGGTGGTTACCGTTTCATGGGCCCAAGTCAAGCCGAACAATTCAGGCAGGACATGGATAACAACGACCTCCAAAACGGAAGCAAATTCAGGACACTTTCAACAGATACTTTCGCCGCAATCAACCCAGAGGAACAGCCACAAGCCGGCACGCTCAACTTCAAGAGCAGCACGATGGGTGAAGCAGAGCTTTCAAAATACGGGGGAGCCCCGGATCACCATGCGAGCAGTTTCGCCAATCACGCTCACCTTTCAGGTGGTGCGGGTTACCAGCCACCTCAAGGTCCAGGATCAGGCAAGGACCGGCCGATGAATCCTGATATGATGTCGGGCATTGAGCCCGCTGCCAATGCCAACGGAAGCGGCAATGGAGCGTACGTGGGTGCACGATAGTGAAACGGTATGAAAGAGGAAATCAGCTCACGACATCAGTTATTTTAGTATCTAGTGCCGTGCTCCATCTGTGAAGGACAAGTATCGTCAGCTTGGTTTTTCGATGCCACAGCTGATACCGAAGGCATAGTGCCACTTACGACAAAGATGCTCTCAAGGCTGACAAGGTAGCACGTAGCAGCCACGGCGAAGTGCTGAATTGAGAAAGATGCCCGTCCTTGAGGCGTGACACAACTGTATGAGGCTACTGTAAATCTGTGGTGCGACTGCAATTCATCCTGAGCACGGCAAGCATACCATGGCCGTCAACGAGCACGCTCTCTTTGAAGCACATGCGGAAGAGCTGAAAAGTTGCAGTCATGCATGTTGGTTATGGTGATGCGAGCGTATCGTGTTCGAATGAAGGGTATTGTACCGAGGGACAAGGCTGAGATGCGTCTTGTGGCCGTACCCCTTTCATTCTGGAGTGACGACACGACACAGGAATCTCTGACATTCTCGCACTCTGCAACTAGACATGCTTTGATTCATTTAGTATATGGGACTCTTGTTTCGTGATGCGACTTCGAAAATACATTGACCGGCTTTTACGTCACCAGTCTTGCATTTCGCGACCATCCCGTATATATGGGGTCACTTGTCGTCTAGATCTTTACGACAAGTGACCTCATATGAGGCTACTTTTCAACTTATTTTTTCTGGACTTGTGCTTTCTCAACAAGAAGGAAAAAAAAACTCTCGCCACTGCAGCTGACTTGTGCGTTGCGGAAGGATGGAGTTTGGTAAGATGTGCACTTCTTTTCAAGCCATGTTTAGAATGCCTAAAGAAGAAGCCTTTTTGACCAACCTCAAGACTTTATGTGTTGATATCTTCGAAACCCAAACGCTTGTTTAATATGTCAACCGGGCATTGAAACTTCGTTGGATACTTGGTCTTTCAGTGTATTCACAACTGATATATCAATGTTTTGCAAGGTGTTATTGTGGAGGGCATGTATTAAACTGTGGCGGCAGGTACAGTACAGTAATCTCTCTTTATAAGAATGAGGACGGGAAAGGACATTATTATTCATGTAAAGAGAATATTCCTATGGCGGCAGTTATGATGCTTGTCCAGCAAGGTTACTGGCCCCTGAAAAGAAGGAATCAATTCTCGTCTGCTTCTGCGTTTGCACATTGGCAGCTGAGATCTCTTTTGATGCACCGAAGGTAGCGTAGTACAGCCAAATTCGGAACATCCGTTTGACCGTTATACCAAGCAGATCTCGGACGTCTGTTTGGCCGTTTAGAGGACCAAAATACATTCCCTTCTACATACTGTACTCCATGGGATAAAGCGACATTCGAAATACCATATTCTTATGTCGTATATGAATAAATGTCATGAAAATAGGGGTTTTTTGGCCATTCCCAGGACGGGAAACAGTGTATGTATTCTACTAAAAAGAATATTCTTTTGCGGGTCATTCTTTTAACACGCACTTCGCGAGAGAACCGGATCAAAATTTGCCCATTTCATGACAGAAAAGTTAGTTGATAAAATGTCGCATTCGTGCTTTCTGAATGAATTTCGTATCAATGGAAAGCTGTGATCGAGCAGACCTCGAATATGGACCTGAAACAAGCCAGAAGACTATTCCTTTGGTCTGAGAGCTTTAGAGAAAAGAGGAAAATTGGCGGGTGATGCATCGATAAAAATAACCAAATTCTACAAATATCATATTTGACCCTTTAACTATTAGTACAGCAATGCAAACTAGCTGGCATTTCTCAGAGCTGCCTTCATCTGTGAACGAAGGAAAGATACCTTCCACCGTAAATTCTTGTCGGATGGGAAGTCATTAGGCAGGCTATTTTCTGTCAGCCCTAACACGGCCATGAGGGCACTTCTGGCCATTCTTGGCATCATATCATCCCGTCAAACTCAGTGTGAGGATCATGCGAAACTTCAAAAACTTGAATATTTGAATGAAAACTAGAAATTTGATTATTTCTATCAATGACTACATTCCATCTTTTCACCTCCTCCAAACTAGGACAAGACCGCAAACAGAATGGATTTTGGGCCACTTGTCTTGCTTCAATTGCGTTGAAACCTTGTCCAATGCTTCAAAACACCACCATGAACGGGTTAGTGGTCAAAGATTGGCCAATGAGCTACTGCAACATTTTATTGACTCCAACAAATGTCCGAAAATTGATCCGGTTCTCTCGCGAAGTGCGTGTTAAAAAGTGAGACTACTGTATGCTATTATTCCGACAACCCGGAGGTCGCGAGGTCACAGAGCGGCCGTCACCGCCAACCTAAATAATGCACCGGAGTGCCAACTTGGCACTCCGGTGCATTATTTAGGTCTACAGTTAGGTTACAGTTGGCACTGCCAACTGTACAGTAGTTCAGTATCGTTAGTATCCTTCCCTTCTCATACCTCAACCATCGCCGCATCGACACAAAATGCAGACAACTGTCGTCAGGTGATTGGATCGACTATATTTTAGTCAGGCCGCGTTTTGGAGGTGGTGGTGATTCAGCGATGAGCCCAGCCCCTCTAAGCGTGTTGCATCACACTTCTTTAATATTTAGGGTCACCCTAATTATTACAAGTCCGCCGTTAGATGATCCTCTTGCGGAGTTCTCAGACATTGCGCTCTTGAGAGCGCAATGTTGCTGAGATCAGCAACACGCAGGGCAAGATTCTCCTCGTCAGACCCCCTGGGACCCCCTGAGACCCCCTGAGACCCCCTGAAACCCCCTGAGACCCTTTACTCTCTCTAACCGCCGAGTCGTCAGCGCCACATACCACCTCAGCCATTGCCTGCACTTCTCGGAAGGCAAGGAGATTTGAGAAGATTGACAATGTCCTCGAGCGCAAGTTGCACAGCACACCCCTTTGCGTACCACACTTTTTACGCAACTCCAGTCAAACCAAGCGCAATCGGTTTGGAAGAGTTAAACGCTGGGAAGGCGACCATTTCCGGGTCAGCCCACTTTATGAGGGTCGCCATTCTAGTTTAGGGAAGGACTGCCTTTCGATACAATGCATGGGGGCACTCTTTATGTCGAAACAGGTTTAGTCAATTTTTCACGCGATGAAGAAACAGGTTTTATCATCCAAAGATGCGCGCGCACCAGAGAGCCTCCGTTCAAGCATTCCGCATGGCACAGTACGTTGCGGAACTCAGTTCAGAAAGTTACGAGCACTTGTCGGCTCTTCCGACTGCCCTTCTTGCTATTCGCACTGGTGCATTCTAATCACAAATGACGTGCTCACAGAGGTAGGCCGGCATCCAACCTCATTCCCTCACTCATGGAGTAGAGTTTTAGTTGAAGGGCACGCGCCAAGGAGTGGACCGCTGTGTGCGAGGGCGAATAATGGCTGGGCGGAGGTACTTTGGGTTCTTGTTGCGATGACGGCGCTTGCGGCGCATTGTTGTCCTCCTCCGGGCGACAAGACATGTCGCCAGAGCTGCTAGCGATACTGCTAGAGCTGCCAGAGTGTGCTTGCGGCTGTTCCGAAAGGGCATTGGCGAAGCGGGCATCACCGACAAGCTCGAGAGAGGGGTCTTGGAATGTGGAACTCCAGTGCGCAAGGATGGAATGGGAAGTGGTGCGGGAGTGGTGGAGTGGAGAGGGGTCGAGAGGGCTTGATCAGATGGTCAAAAGTAGTCAGCCGGCGACCACTTTATCGGTCGCTGATTGGTCAAAAAAGTAGTCGAGTGATACAGTGTTGTTTTCTGGATGCACCCAATGTGGAGCAAAAGAACCAGCAACGCAAGAGCCAATCCGCGGTGTCCAAGCTGGATGTCACGATGCGCTGCACGTGTCGTACTGAACAAGCCACAGCCAAATTGTGACAATTACTTTTTCCGAAACTTTCAGGAGAAAATGGAAATACTCTGAAAATGCCCCTTCGAGACTTGCATCTACCCATCTCCTCCACACTGCTTATTCAACAAACACTCTCTGTGTTTCTCGCAAGGGCCCGCCCCTGTCACTAATATGTTGTATGCCTCTGTTGGCTCCCTATTCAAACAAACCAGGAAAGACAACCGTATGCCGATAAGCAGTTGCCAACAACCATCAAAGCATGTCGACGTTCGGTTTGCAATCGTTTCCACATATCACGGCGCTCCGCCACCCTTCAACCTAATATGAATCGTCGGAAAAGAGTGGCATTTCAATTGCTCTCTATGTGCCTTCTTTGTTCACTCCTCCAACGTGTCATTCATCCCCCCGCCGAAGTAAGGGCCATTCGCGAGGCCCTACCCGAGATTTGCAAGGTTGTCTTGGTCCATTTTTTGGAGCCTTCTTTTTGTCGAGACACTAAGTTGTCTTCGCCACCAGACACGGAGCCGTGCAGGTGGCAGATTGACGTAGTCAGTTTGAAAAGACCAGACGTGCATCTAATTGGTCGTGAGGAACCAGAAAAGTATACTCCTCGCGAAGTGTCGCTCCTGCGAGAACTCGATGGGTGCAACTCTTCCGAGAGTTGCAAGAATGAGTCTCTGCCATGTGCGTACGGGATTGAAGATCCTTCGGATGCATTCTGGCTAAGAAAATATGACCGAGAAAGCAAGTTTGTTGTTATGTTTCAAATCGCATTCGCGTCGCTTTTGTTCTTCTTGGTTTCTATTATTTCAGAAGGATCAATTTATTACCCACATGCCCCGGGAAGTTTTTCGCTTCTTTCCGCAGCGACGTTTTCTATCATTGCTTTGTCTGCTCTTTTGTATCTCATCATTGTTCCAAGGGAATATCAGCTATCGCTATACGGTCAGGGACTTTGGCAATCATTCGGATATTGTTGCATCATCCTCACGGTAGCAGCTGCGCTTCCCTTTCTCACTGTCGTTTGGATTAGCTTCTGCCTCTTCGCAATTTACTTTCTTGGCTTTTTTGTCGAGCAACTGCTGTGTATGATAGGTGGTACGCTCTACTATTTGGGTGCCCTCTTTGCGTATCAGGCTGAACACACGCTTTACGAGTTGCGTCTCATGTACGGTGGTGGTAACCAAGACCAGGCCGAAATTGACCGCCAAGTACTACAGATGAGTGAAACATTTTTACGTAGAGTCCGAGGAAACGTGTTCCTTTACAGAATTCCAGAAGCGCTGGAACAAGATGGCATTCAAGTAGTCGGGAATACATTACCAGAACATCTATTCGACGAGATGGTACAGGAAAATGTCCCTCAGATTGATTTTGAAGGTCTTGATGATAGCCCAGACGAGAATGCTCCGTCGTCGACCCCCACAGTCACGACTCCCTTGTTGCAGCAGAATCAAGGTTCGGTGCCATGACGAGAAACAGAGCTGTCCACAACATGAAATACTGCACGGCTGACTGGGCGCTCCGAGTGAAAGCGACACCTTAAGGCACAAGATACTGGATTATATTCAATGGACAGAACTGCAGTTCCTGTTACACGACCGCTCTTGACTGGATCTCACCATTTGTGTAGCGGTTGGTAAACCTCGAGCACGCGATGCCATCCAAACTGTACTATCGAACACATTCTGCTAGGTATTTCTAGGTCGGCGCGTTTCAGCGGTCGGGAAAGGAGCTAAACTGGCCGCTTAAATGAGGAATTCTGCCTGATCAAGCCACAGCAATTGCTAAACGACGTCTCTTCAATGTGTCATGTCTCCTTTCGCAGCAGCATTCTAAGGCCGTCACAGCCACGCTTGTTTTGTTTTGGTGCCGAAATAGGGCAGAGCAATTCACGGGCCCCAGAAAATAGACTTCCGAATAGTAAGCCATGAACAAACTGTGTCCAAAACGTTCATTTAAAGATTTGCATCGCGCGTCAGTATCGATTCTTTGCCGAGATAGAGAGCATCAAAGATTAAAGTTCATCAAACTGTACATAACTCTGTGAAGTTCCAATATGAAACTAGTCCCTTTTGACACAAACGAAGTAGTCGCACCAGAGCCATGTGCTCGTGCTGAAATCGAGACTCCGTGTAATGCTATCAAAGTTACTGCAAGTGTTGAAAACCCCAGCAACCCTGTCTTGACGCATCTTGTTTATGCGATTATCTTGTTTTTTGTAGGATGTTTTTTGTTGGTTCAGGCAATCGTTGTTGTGGAGGTTCCAAACAGAAAATTTGTAAGTGCTCTCCTAAGTACCATCTCCGCACGTTTAAATGCCCGTGTGCCCTGCGTCATCGTCCATGTCTGCGATTTGAAGAAATTACTAACGCCGCAAGGTTAATTTTGTCCGACGTTTACAACTTTTACAGATGGGAAGAGAGGACGAGGGTTGTAAGATAATAAGAGCAAATCTATCCTGTTGGCGGCGAAGCTTGTTTAGCTCTTCCGCTGCCAATGTAGGGAGGTACGTTTCGTCTATTTCAAAATAGGCACTGAGAGTCCGCATGAGTTCACAGAACGTGATCACCTAACGCAGCTCCTTGCATCTACTATTGACTGTTTGACCAATACGAACGAAATAGGTACACATGCTGGCGCTTCCTGGTGAAGCACTCGAATGTGACGACTTCGACGGAGTACTTTGCTGTTGCTGATTTTCCAAAAGAAAAGAGCAATTGTTTCTCTGCCAAATCATGTGGAAATGAGGAATGGCGATGCAGAGTCAGCGATGATCCCTCAGTTATAAGTCTGAAATGGCAATATCCAATCCGACACGCGGTTTACTACTCAATCGGTATTTGCGTGGCGTTTTGCCTCAGTGGGTGGGCAATGTGTTGTTACCTCAGGCAACGTCGCGAGTTTACAGACGACGAAATATCTGTTCCCACCCACGTGGAGCGACAGACTATACCCTTCTTTCAGTCATGTAGCTCGGGCGCATCCTTGAAAATGGTGACGCGAGGTAACACAAGGAAGACGAGCAGGAACGACGAGCAAGTGTAAGCGCTGGAAGAATAAATGGGGACTTCTGTTGCAAGAACTGGACTGTTACCCCTAGGAAACTGTGCCAACTAGTTTTGACGGAGATACACATGGGCCGCTAGGTGTCGCAAAGGGAACATCCTGGTACATGGCGACTCCATCGTCATTTGTTTTCAGATCGTGAGCGATGCGATCAAATGCCTTTGTTGCTCTGTTTCCGGGGTCGATGGGTGCGCACTGATGCCCTTCAAACGTAATAAGCTCTCCTAGAGGTACGGTGTCTGGGGCGGCAAGCGGGTCAACCTTTGTGTGATCTTCATTAGACGCACAAAGCAACATGCCCTGACTTGTAACCCCTCGCATTGAACGAGGCTTGAGGTTACACAGGACGACAACGTTTCTCCCTACCATCTCTTCTAGGGGGACAAACTTGACAAGCCCCGACACGATCGTCCTCGGTTCTTTCTCTCCCACATCAACCTTCTCAACGTAGAGCGTGTCTGCATCTGGGTGCTGTTCACATTCAATAATCTTCCCGACTCGAATCTCTAAGCGAGAGAGCTCCGTAAACGGGGCTTCAACCTCTGGTGAAGAATCGCCAAGTGCGGCGTCGGGTGCACCGGCGACCGTTGTGAATGAGGTGCTCGCGTCGAATCCATCGCCGACGACGTTCACTTGATAGGGAGTTCCCGGACGCAAGCCCTTGAGAGTGACTCTAGGATGTGCCACAGCGCGATGCGAACGGAATTTCGCTCCAACTGGAGCGTAGAACACTGTGGCGCGAGACGGTCCGGTCCACGCCAGGTTTGCGACGCGCTCGGTGACGGTGTCGACAGCGATTTTGGAGGCTGAGGCACGCAGGAAGGAAGTAGCCGATGTCGCGATGAAGGCCGGGGTGGACATGGTAGGGAATGCAGATACGCGGTGCGGAAAGCGTGATGATGTTGTTGGGCAGACGCCGACCGGATCCACGAACACGGCCTTGACAATGAGGGGAGATCGAGAATGGGATGTGCCAGCAGGGATGCAGCATCACTGTCACCAAGATCGTTGGGGATGAACACCAATCGACAAGACCGTTTCGGCAACTTAGGAGTCTTGGGTACGGGTACTAAATGGGGCTACTGGCCATGGTACGTTTGACTCTTGTGGCCGCTGTGTACCCTCGGGTAGTTGACAAGTGGCCTCAAATGGCAATGTTTGTCCGTTGTGAAATCTACCGTAATATCCCTGTGCTCAAAATCTGGGAGAACTTTTGACTTGCAAAAATAGAAAATCTTTCCCCTGTCATTTTGTTTCAAACCAATATCGGTTTGGAGCTGCGCGCTCGAATACCCCAGTGGATATGCAGCTACAAACGAAGCGCCTGGTATTGCAGACGGGGAGGGATGGAGTTATGGTCACCTAAACTTTTTTTGGGAGAAAAAGTGGGAGAAGCTCTCCCAACGACCGTGGGAGAGTTCTCCCAATTCTGGGAGAACTCTCCCAATTCTGGGACAACTCTCCCAATTCGAGGATCCTTCTCCCTAGTTTGCAAGATATGTACAATGAAATCCGCATTGTCCGTCACCCCTTTCGTGCTCTAACCGTTACAATTCTGATGCTCATTTATTCACGTAGACATTCTTGCTTTCTCCTTGAGCTTAGCCAACTCCGCAGGACTAATTTCGGCTTTCGGGAGCTTCCTTTCCGTATGCCATATATCCCAACACGAGCGTCAGATTGGCTGCGAGCACAACACGCACCACTGTCGCATCTTAGATCCACC
Source organism: Chondrus crispus (assembly GCF_000350225.1). Taxonomy (NCBI): domain Eukaryota; phylum Rhodophyta; class Florideophyceae; order Gigartinales; family Gigartinaceae; genus Chondrus; species Chondrus crispus. The sequence goes on along the minus strand of NW_005178667.1, from coordinate 2,227 downwards.
TTTCTTTTGGAAACGCTTCTGCCTGTACATTATAGTATGAGTAAACGAACACAAACTACAATACGCAGCCTTCCCTTTGATTGCCTGATGCTCTTCAGAACCGTTTAGACGCCTTACTGAATCCTCCCTTCTATTGTACTTTTCTACAACATCCGTTGTGTACATGTGCTTCATGTTGGCATGCGTTCCAGCATGAAAATTGCCCTGGTTCCCTGTTGAGTATCTATTTCTGTTAGAGACCATTTGGCAGAGGGTCGTGTTGGAGTCTCGGCTCTCCGACTCCATGTTAACATATTCCCGTGCGAGACACCTCGCAAATGACCCAAATGTTGCACAAGATGTTGCACGATGACGTGTTTTCTTATATCCTTCTTTCGTAGTAGCATGCTCTTCTGAAGCCAATAAATACCCTTTTGTGCGTGCGATAGCTATGCGATGAACAATTGCAGCGTTACAAACCTGCCCACAAATCAGTCTCCCAATTATACTAACGATCGGGTTCTCGCTCGAGTTAGTGTAGGCCAAGCTTTTCAGTGCCCGACTGAATTCATCTACACCCCCCTTCAAGGCGTTCCAATAAACCAATAATGTAGGACGTATCATTCTACTGGGCGGTAACGGCCCGTTAGCATCTACGAGCCTTTTATAGGCCCTACACAAATTATAATGCGAGGCCAATGAATACAGATCAGGGGAGTGGCTTCCACTTAGTAAAAGGTCGTATTCAGAAGGTATGTGAGAGGCATGTTTGCCCACCCAGTCAAAAGCACTTAATCGCACCGCATCCATCCAAAAGGAATAAGAGGAAGTCGCCACATCTGCAAACTCTATGAGGGCTGCATATAGTATTTCCCCAACTCCATTGTGGCTGCCTTTTGCAACAATATATAAAACCCTCCTCAGTGACGTTACTAAACAATAGTGAATACATTGAAACCTGTACCCCGTGGTATCCACTAATTCCTTGAAATGAGCTGCAGCAGATTCAGAGTTCCCTACATGTTCTATAGAAACAAATGGGCTGTAGGCGTCCCTCCTCCTTTTCGCCTTCTCAATTGTATTGGGAGATGCCATAGTTTTCACTTCTATGGCAGCACAAACAGCATTCCCATCATCATCTGTTAGCCCTATCAGCCCATCAGGGCTATCTGCGAGCATTGGGTTGGATTTTGACGCAACAAGGCCAACACTTCGGACGTAGTCCGCTCTATATTGGGTACCGAATAAAGGAAGCAGTTTCTGATGCGCAACTGAAGCATCGAAAACACAGTGTTTTTCAATAAAAGCTGGTATGGCCCTTAGAACCTGTATTTCATTGACCGTGCCCTCCTTCATACCAGCCGTTGATACTAATGGCTTCATCGCCCAGGAGTCGAGTGAGGTCTTATAAAGGTTTGTGCGGAGAATAGCAGCATTTCCTCTATATATATCTTCTTGATTATAAGATGGACCTTGCGTTGCTGGCACACCAATTCCATTTCGGAACTGTGCCTGGTACCTTTTCACAGCATCAATGAGTTGTGGCTTTCTCATCGTTCTCTTTTCCCTTTTGCCAACAGTTAATAAAAGTGAAATTATATTGTCTTTGCGGAGATTTTGTACTGCAGTCGAAGACATAGCAAGGAAGGCGTTAAGATCTTCTGAAGTTACCACAACACTATCGTTCTGTTTCCGGATCCCAGTTATTCTCTGGATTCTGTCCCACTTATCGTCAAGCTGCTCCTTCACTTCGCAAGGTTCAAGGCTGAGCGGCTGCGTCATTGGAGTGAGGCGTTTGCCGCCTAAAATGTGGCTCATTCCTGAGAGACTAACATTGTAGTCACGAGATATAGCAGCAAAAAAGTTTCTGCCAGTTCGAGATGTGAACTTGAATGCTCTTGCCAAAAACCACGCAGGATCTTCCGACTGCATGACCGTCAAATGCCGTAGATTGGAAAGTGTTTGAACGACTTTCAGTACTGTAGCACTGTACTGGAGCCCTCTTTCACGTAAATTGTAGCTATCTGCCATGTGCTCGTCGCTTCGACGGTCGTAGATGACCTGTATCTGTTCGACTTGTTCAGATGTAAAGGAAGTCCTGTAACCTTCCTTCGATACCATACAAAATTTATGGGCACCGAAGCGGCTTACATCATTGCTATATACAGCGGCGATGCGACCTGAGTAACTTTCCCGATAAACGGAGGCCTCCACACTTCGACCTTGACTTCCACGTGGCTTTTTTATT
>NW_005178666.1:0-13763 GCF_000350225.1 Chondrus crispus | reverse complement strand
GCAGGCGCGAATAGCAACCCCCTCAAGCTTTCGGCCGTCGTCCGCCTGGCGGTGCGGTTGAGGAACACGGTGTTCCGAATTCCGTTCGTAGTTGCGGACCAGCTCGCCGTGCCGGTCCTCCTCGGCACGGCCTTCATCGATACGCACGTGCGATGTATCGACATCGAAGCCCAACGAATGGAGCTACGCCAAGGCGGTTCTGTCGCCATCGTCGACGGAAAGGGGGAGTCGACTCCCCCTACCAGGCGACACGGGCGACACACGGGTCGGCCGGACGTACGCGAGGAGGCCCCACCGGCGATCCGAATCGCCCGCTGGGTTACCATCCCCGCTATGTCACAAGCCCGCGTGCGCGTGACAACCGCGGGGAGGGGCCTCGTGTTCCTGGAACCCAAGCCCTCACTCCAACGCCGACATGGAGTGAGGCTGACGAATGGCGTCGCGGAGGTCCTACCGAATCAGACCTTCGATGTCATCGTCGCGAATTTCTCACGACGAGAAAAGAGGCTTCCGAAGCACACCGTCGTGGGATACGCGAAGCGCAACCCCCTCGCGATCCTCACTCCCGAACGTAAGGTCGCCGAGGGGATCGCGCACGCGCTACACCTGACCGACTTGACCGATCAAGTCGGTGGGGTAGGAGTTGGCCGATCCAACTCCGACGATGAGACCACCGCCGGGGGCAGGGGGGTTGACCCGGTCGAACGGTCACCTTTAGGCCAACCGACGGCGAGGGGTACTGTACTCCCCCAGCAAAAGGATCCCGAAAATCCACCGATGGATTGGGAAAAAGAGATCGACCTGTCATACATCGATGATGACAAGCTCCGTGGCCACGTGCTCGAGATGCTCCGTAAGCACTCGAGTCTATGGAGCGGTGGGCTTGGAACGATCCAAGCCACGGAGCACCGCATCCCCCTCGAACCGGGAACGAAACCGATTCGTTCTATGCCCTATCGGAAGGGCCCGGCCATGCGCGAAATGGTTGCGAAGGAGGTCAACAAGATGTTGAACGCAGGGGTTATCGAACCCGCGAGCACCGAGTGGGCGTCCCCGGTGGTGCTCGTACCGAAGAAAGACGGCTCTCTTCGGTTCTGCGTAGACTACCGGCGTCTCAACGCGAAGACCGCAGCGGATTCGTATCCGCTGCCACGGATGGACGACCGCATCGACTCGTTAGGAGATGCAGCCGTCTTCACCACGTTGGACTGCAATTCCGGATATTGGCAGATCCCGGTCGCTCCGGAAGACCGGGATAAGACCACGTTTACGACGCACATGGGCACGTTTCGCCACTTGCGCATGCCGTTTGGACTCAAAGGGGCACCGGCCACCTTCCAACGTGCGCTCGACATAATACTCTCCGGAGTCCGCTGGCAAATATGCCTCGTCTATCTCGACGACGTGATCGTGTTCTCCCGTACGCACGGAGAACACGCGAGGCATCTCGATACCGTCTTGAGCTTACTGCGGAGTTCCGGTATCTCCCTTAAGCTCAAGAAGTGCAGCTTCTTCCGACCGAAGGTGCACTACCTGGGGCACGTCATCTCCCCAGGCAAGTTGAGCGTGGCCGATACGGCGGCCGACGCTTTCAAGACGTTCACGTTCCCGAGGACGTTGACGCAAGTGCGCTCGTTCCTCGGGGCGTCTAACGTATACCGCCGATTCGTTAAGGGGTTCGCTAAGATTGCACGTCCTCTGACCGACATGACGCGCAAGGATTCGGATCCCGATTTCTATAACCCCACGGAGCTGCAACTTCAGGCGTTCGAGAACCTTAAGAAGTGCATGATCGCTCCGCCGATCCTCGCGTTGCCCCGGCACGGTCGTCCGTACATGATAGACACCGACGCGAGTGCCTACCAACTCGGCTGCACCTTACTTCAGGAGCACGAAGAGCCGAACGACTGGCGCCCCGTGGGGTATTGGTCGTACTCACTGTCCGATAGTGAGCGCAACTACAGCGCTACCGAACGCGAGTGCTTCGCCGTAGTGTGGGCCGTCCGCACACTACGGCCGTACGTAGAAGGCACGAAGTTCACCGTACGGACGGACCATGACGCCCTCCGATGGCTCATGTCCCTCACCGAGAGTTCCGGAAGACTCACCCGGTGGCGGCTACGTCTGGCTGAATACGATTTCACCATTCAGTACCGCCCCGGACGCGTGCATCAGGTGCCCGATTCCCTGTCACGACTCGTGTCGCCGAAGGTCGCCGATGACCTTCGCTCCACCGTCGAGGTGGATGACGACATCCCCACTTTCGACGGGGGCACGACAGTTCGAGACGTATCGAACGAGCTCGCGGACCACGCTTGTACCGCGAGCTGTGATCATCAGGCCGTCCATGTCTTCGTAACGACACGGAATCAAGCCGGAGCCCGAACAGGGTCGCGCGCACGGACGCGCGACGAACCGCGAGGTGACGACGAAGACCCCGCTCTCCAAGGACCCAATTCGTTTTGGGAGGAGAACGACGAGTTCGACGCCGCCGACATCCAGCACGCCGAAGACCCCGAGGCTGGCGCGCTCGACTCCCCGGTCGCCCCATCGCAGGACGACCTTCCGGCCCCTCTTACGATAGAGGAGATAGCCGAGGAGCAACGCGTGGATGACTTCTGCCAAACCGTTTTGGCACGACAGTCAGAGTCCCGGGACTCCGCGTTCTTCGAGGACCACCAAGGGGTGCTCAAGCGGAGACACCCCTTCGACCCTGATATCGTTCAGGTCGTGGTGCCTCGGACGCTCCGCGCCAGGCTCCTTCGCCTGTGCCACAACCCGGCCATCGCGGGGCACCCGGGCCAGAACCGTATGTACTACGCACTTCGACGCGAGTACTACTGGCCCCACCTGGCTGCAGACGTCGCAGCCACGGTGCGAGGGTGTCGAACCTGCGCGATGAACCGGGTGAAGCTGAGGAAACATCTCAACCGATTGAGATTGTTTCCAGCTACGAGGCCCCTCGAGAGCCTCGCGATCGACATCTTGGGGCCGCTCCCCAAGACGAAGACAGGAAAACGGTTCCTGCTCGTGATTACGGACCGCTTCAGTAAGCTAACGCAAGTCGTTGCGCTCCGCACGATAACAGCGCACACGGTCGCAGTTGCGTTCTGCGACTCGTGGGTGTTCAAGTATGGCGTCCCTCGCACGTTGCTTTCGGACAACGGCCCTCAGTTTAATGCCAAGTTCTTCCACAGCACGTGCCGCGTTCTAGGGATAACGAATTTGTACACTTCGGCGTACCATCCCCAGACGAACGGGCAAGTCGAGCGTTATAACCGAACAATCGCCTCGATGCTGCGGAACTACGTGGGTGAACACCAGGACGACTGGGATGTGTACGTGGGGCCGCTTACGTATGCGTACAACTCCCACGTACATCGCACCACACGCACCACGCCGTTTGAGCTCGTGCTCAGCAGGCCACCGTCGGAGTTTTCTCTCCGACGGGCGGACGGCGACGCGCCACCCTCCGATAGGGGGAACCAACGTGCCGAGTTCCTCAAGACCTTGGATTCGACTATCCAGAAGGCCTACGGGAGCCTGCGTCGCACGCAGGATCGCTACAAGCGCGACTTCGATAAACGCATACGACGTATTAATTCCCGTCTCCGTCCCGGAGAATTCGTTTATCTCAACCCCACCGATGGGGCTAAGACATCAAACAAGCTCGCTTCGCCCGCTGTCGGACCCTACGGCGTGCTCGCCAATGACCGCCGAACCATCACGATCGATCGTGATGGGGTCACCGAGCGAGTCTCCGCCGACCGCTGCGTGTACGCGCCGCCTCCGATAGACGCGCCACGAGCAAGTACGACGACCCCGCGGGACCTCGCCGATAAGGTCACCGCGGGAACGCAGTATGCCGTCGAACGGCTACTGAGACATCGAGTTATGGAAGACGGAACTACGGAGTTCCTCATCAAGTGGGCGGATTACGACGCGCCCACTTGGACGGCGCGGACTCACGTCCCGGAGGAGTTGGTGTCTCGTTACGCCCAACGCCTCCGGGGACGTACCGGCAGAGACCTCACCCAAACCGTGAACGCGGACGTTCACGCTTAAGGGGGGGGCCCTCAACCGCTCCTTCGCGGATTAACCCCAGCCTGCACGAACAGACTAAAAGGGGAAGTGAAGGAAGTCGGCGGACCCTATCGGAGGGTCACAGCCGGGGACGTGTTCAAGTCAAGTCATCTTGACTTCTCGTACGTCAAGGACGCGAGACATAAGAACAGGACAGTACGAACTGCCTGAAATCACGAGAGCCCTATGTGGGCAGAGTAAGCGACCAGAATGCCCGTGGCTTGTGTCTCGGAATACCGAGAAGGTTGGGGCTCACATCAAGCCCTCAGTCCGCATCCGGGTCCGATCCCCCGACGGACGACGTGGTCATGACCCTATCAATAGGGGTAGTACGCGAGAAAACGCGCAAAACGCTCCGACAGATGAGCAGGAGAGTGGAGCTGCGTCGGGTGAACGCGCGCCAGGGCAGCTAAGTAAGAGCGAGCAAGCGCGAGCAACGCGATCTGGGGAACAGTGATATACCCCAAAAACCCGCTGCCGAGACAGGCCCCGCAATAAGGAAAATTGCAAGGGAGGAGAACGTTACACGTGAGCGACGCCAGAGGCCCGCGCCATGCCACAACACTGATTGCGTCATCATCAAACCGCTGCCGCCACCATACCCCGAAAATAACGAAAAAAGTAAGGGAGAAAAATTACAGCCGCACGTGCGCGGCGTGCACAGATACTGCACGCCATACGATAAGCAAAGAAAAGGCGGACGGCGCTGCCCGGGGGTACAATGACCCGCGAGAAGGTACACACGTCCGCCCCCTGACCGGGAAGGGAAGCGGGCGTGAGGTGGTTGCGTGCGCCCGCTTCGGTCGCGTACCCCGACATCTCGGACGACAAGCCGTCCCTCCCCCGTGCTCAACGGAGGTCTGGCCGGCCACAGTCGGTGAGGAGAGGAGCACACGTAGCCCCCGCCCATCCGACTCTCCACTGCCGAAGGCGGAAGGCGCTCGGAAACGCGTACCCCACAAGACCCGCCGTTACGGACCCTTCGCCACACGATCAGGAACCGACGCCTTCCCGGGGCAAAGTACGCGCGTAACGCGTCGGCGTTGAGCGAGCGCCACCGCCGAGGACGCTAGAAGATGCTGTGAACCACCCGCGCTCGGTGCCGACGGCAACACGGAATACCAGCACCCGCGCTCTCGGCTACTGTCTAACGTTTCGTTCTGGTGCCACCAATGCGTGCGCGAGGACGAATGCACTCAGGCACAGCGCCGCGGCACGGAGGAAGGCGGGCTAGGACGCTCACCCGGGCCTTGGCAACACGAGGCGTCCCGACGCGCCGCGCGTGACGACGCCCCGTGACCTTCCCCCCCCCGTCGTTGGGCGGAAGGAGACGTAGAATTGCGGAAGAAGACGCCGTCCGGGGGCGGGAGACGTGTCTCAAGTCGCCCGATCGACTCCTCCCCCCTTCCTTCTCCCGCCACGGGCGGACAATCACGCGTGAGTAAGGAACAAAATCCGGTCGCCCTCACAAGATCGAGGTCGAATACTCGACGACGAAAGCGAGGTCGGGGACGAACCCCGTCTGTCGCAAAGTCGGCCTCGAGGGCGACGATTCGAGGGAATACCGCTACCCCAATACGCCAGTCAAGGGAACTACGCCCCCAAGTGGAGGGGAAGGCTCGCTTCCAACGACCCGGTGTCGTTGGAGCAGGGTCGTTCTTGCCTGACGATAGGGGATCACAGAGGGCAGACCGACGCGGGCGGCGCTCGCATGCGCGGGACCCCCCGTGTCCTCCCGTGAGACGACACGCATGGTGGGGACCCGTTAGACACGTCCCCACCTGTAGTTGCGCGGACAGACACGTACCCCTGCCCCTTTTTTTCCTTTTCCGAGTAAGGAGAGGGGAGTACCGGGACCTCACGAAGGAACGAAGGACGACCTACGGGGTGGACCACTTGGGCTCGTCGACGAACTCAAGTCAGGAAGGGCAGGATTATCCGACCCCTGGGCCCGGAGGGTACACGGCATCGGAACGATTAAACCTTCCGAATAAGGGTGTTGACTACGGCCCCTCAGAAGACGCCTCCGGAGGGGGCCGACTTTGAGGATATATCGGGACTCATCACGACGGGAGACAACACCACGGGCCGGCGCGCATCGCCCCCTCTCCCCCGGGGAAGGGGAGGCGATGAGCGAACAGGGAGGTTCGATCCACCAGCCCCCTTAGGCTGAAAGGAGGAAGTCGGCGGCGCCGACCAATGGGAGCTCGTTAAATTGGGTGTAGGGAAAATCACTCATGTGCGCTCCCTCACCCCGGTAAGAGCGCGCCGACCAACGGGAGCTCGTCAAACTCCGCCGGAGCGAGAGCATCATCTCGGCCGAGGCCCCTGCCTCAACCCGACTCCGGTCCTCCTCTCCCCGGTGCGCATCGATGGGGAAGTTCGTCGTTCGGCGGACACCCGGAATGCTGGCGGGCCCACGGAGGGACGCAAGGGGCTTTCGATAATACCGCGTTTGAGGGTGTCCCCTGGCGAGGGGGCGCCAATTGACGCCCCCGCCTCGGACCCACTCCGTCGAAAAGGGGCTATAAAAGGTAGGCGGGGGCCTACGACGCGTGTGCCTCCGGAAACACAGTGCCATGAGATAAACGCTCCGATGCAGGGGCCGACGAGACGCAACTCGACCGAAAGGAGCAACCAGCGGGCACGACAATGACGCACACGCATGCGCATTCGGGCAAGGGGTCTCGGACAATATGCTGTCGGGACACCCTCCTGCCCGCGCCTCCCACGGATGGGGGCGGCCTGGGGGAGAGCGTCGTAGAGAGGAGCGTGGCGTACGCACGTCCCCCATGATCTCGACACGCACGGTAGGAGACGCGGCTCTGAATCGTGCCGTCCGACACGGCAACAGACGAGGGCCTGAGGGAGGTCGCCTCGCTCCTCTCCTCCTCGGAGAGACACCAGCAGCAGATACGGGCAAACGATCCGCCCGTGCCGCATTCCGATCGGATTCGTTTGCAACACACCGGCCCTCAGAAGTCGTCTCTCACCCGGTCTACGACAGCACATCAGAACGGAACGGTGCCTTAGGGGCTTTACGAGAAGGGAACTATCGAGGGAGGTTAAAGCGTCGGTAGCACTGTACGCTCAACGGTTCGTACCGTGCGCGGGGGCCGACGAACCAGAAGCACGCCCCCTCGAAGGACATTAGCTGGGGTGCGAAGGCACGTCCGCCCCCGTCTCGTGGAGAGGTGGAAGCGCTACCTCCTCGTGGGGAACCCGATCCTGAGATGGATCAGGCGAGGTCGCAGGTCCGTCGATGGCCGAATGTCCGTACCGGCGACCTTCGTAAGGGTCTCGAAGACCCTGCCGCGGTACGAAAGCGGACCCCGCGGGTTCGAGACGAGCGGCTCTGAGAAAATCTCGCTCATCACGGTACCGATCGCGTTCGGCCATGGCGCGCTGGAGATCGCTCGCGCGTCGCGTAGAGGCCTCGCGTAGGGCCTCGAGTTCGCCCTGAGCGCGGTGGAGCTGGGCCGCGAGGGAGTCACGTTCGACAGAAAAGGCCTGACGCTCCGCTCCGAGGCGGCGCGCTTCGCTACTGCGCTCGAGGTACCAATTCGTCAGGGTCCGAAGTAATTCTTCCACGTTCCAGGTCCGATCGACTAAATTCCCCAGGGCGCGGGACAACCGGGGGATTGCCGTGACTTCGCCACGAGCTAGGGTAAGACTGAGCGCGGTGGTCCGTCGGGTACCCGGACCCCCAACGGAACCGAGAGAGGGGAGTGGAGGTAACGTAGACCCCGCCCCGGTATGGTAACCGACATCGGGGGGAGGCCTCACTGTGTCAGCCCCAGCCCATGCCATGGCTGGGGGCTCGCCGTCGAGGTCACGATACCTCTTCCGTCGCGCCTCCCGCACCGTCGAGCCTACCCCCCCTTTGCTACGGGACGGCCCCGCAGCCGGTACGCTCGGGCGGGCCACGAAGGAGTCGGTCCGGGAGTCGTACGCAAGGAAGAAGCTTCGGGTTCCTGTCGTGTAATCCGTCCAGGGGCGGCGGTTGCGTTCGGGCACCGCAACGGCGCGGTGCATTAAGTCGAGGACCGAGGAATAGGACCACGGGATGTGCGGAGAGCCGCGCTCCAAGGAGTGTAATGTCCCATCGGGGAACGACGGCAAGACCCGACCGAGGAAGGACAGTACGCCGAGGGGCTGCACGAAGGCCCTCCCGTGCAATGCAACCTCGTACATAAAGGCGTTACACAGGGACCACGCCCATTCGCATTCGAAATTGTGGACCAAGTCCCCGTAGGCCAGGTGCGTGGGGTCGTTACACGCGAAGCCGAAGTGCTTCAAAGCGTAGGGGAGCAACGGATGCACCCCCAACGAGCGGAGTGCCTCCCCTACGCTCGCCGGAAGCCCCGGAAAATCGCCTCGTGATAGACCCGGGGAAAACGCGGCGGACGGGAAGACCCGTCCGTCTTCCTCTTCGGTGTGGCGGTACGCCAACCAATCGGTCGGCGCCAAGGCGATATGGTGGAGACGCATGAGAGAGCAGGCGGATTTCTGAAGAGCCGCACGAGCCTTCGAAAAGGCGCGAGGACGGGGGCTGACGTACAGCCCTGCCACCTCCGAGAGGATGAAACGACGGGGGCCTCGAGTGCCCTGGTGGAACAAGTACGTCGACATCCGGTCGACGTACTCCGCCTCCTCCACACTGTAGGCGAACGTCCTATCCCCCGGCACTGCGTCCGGAATCTGATAGGGGGCACCGTCCCCCTCCGATAACAAGCGACCCAAGGCGAGGGACGCTCCCTCCGTCAAGCCGCTTTCGTAGATGGCACGGACCCGTAGTAGATCGGGACGCAAGTACGTCCTCGCCAGGAGTTCGCCGACCGTGACGCCCGACCGAGCGTGACGGCGCCACGGGTACGTCAAGCGACCAAGCGGTAGCGGAATCAACCGCTTTAGGGGCACCCCTAACCACCAGGTGGAGGCGTCGGCTGCCTCCTCCCCCATGGCCGTGCCGAGTCGAGTGGCGGTCGGTAACGCCCTGGGGCGCCGGCAGCTGCCGAAGGCCCCGTATGAGCCCTCAGTCGGCTGGTACAGCCGGTCGTGCGATTCCCTGGCTCACACCTCGAGCGCCTCGTCGGCGCGCGTGCCACAAACGGGCACCGAGCCCTCGGACGCCGGAGCCGGTGGAATCGCCGGCAAGCGAGCCGCCGACAAAGGAGCGACCAACTCCTCGGATACTGTAGAGTCGCGGGCTCCCCGCGACTTCTGGAAGGGCCGCTCGAGCAGCCACGCGCGAGAGACCGGCCGGGCGGAGTCCACCGGAAGAACCTCGCATGCGCCGTCCCGCTCGACGGGGGTAGCGGCGCCAATAGCAGGAGAGGGGGGCGCCGGCGCCTCTGACCCCCGGCGGGCGAGTGACAAAGCCGGAACCGGACCTTCCCGAACGGGCGGAGGGCCTGTCATATCAGGGTCCCAAAGAAGGGGACCAGCCACGCGGACGAGAGAACGAATCGGTAAGCTCAAAAAGGGGACGAACGAAGGTCGCGGGTCTAAGGGGGGAAACGGGAAGACGTGTCCCCACGGAGGGGACAGAAGGATGATGACGGATCGATCCGCGGATACACGCAAGGACGCGAGAGGAGGGGGAACGAGACGCAGCGAGGGACAGGGAGGATAGCCAGAGGGCGAAGCGAGAAGGAAGGGCCCAGCACGCGCGCAAATGAGGGCAGAGCGAGACACGAAGGACGACCGGAAAACAAAGTCGCCAGCACGAACGGGAAGGACCGTGTCGGCTACGCGGTCAGACATAGCTTGCGCTCTACAAGCACCCGTGGACGCGGACGTCCCCGCTTAAGGGGGGGGCCGTGTAGTATAACCCCCCCCCTGGGGCTTTATTTTAGATTAGATCAACTCAGAATCGGATCGGTTACTGTAGAGCTCGATGCTCTACAGTACCACCACGTGTAACCCCGAGTACAGGGGGCGCACGTGTACACGTGTACACGCGGGACCGAAGAGCGCGCACGCACACGTGTACTGTCAGCCCCGATGGCTGACAGTATTACAGTGTCGACCGACCGCTACAGTACGTCGCTACAGTACATCGGTACTGTACTATTATGATAGGTTATTATGTACATTAAATATGGAGCGGACCGGCGGCGGTGGAGGAGGACAAGCACGGACTTGTCACCCACCGACCGTCAAGGGCCGACTTCCCGCTTATTCTAAGGTAGCGCTCGCTAACTACCTTAGAGCGGCACCGAGCGCGGGTTGAGGACGCGCGCGGTACGCCCACGAGTCGGCTCCGCCTCCGCCCGTCGGTACTGGATCGTTACCCAGTACCGCGCCGGGGCGTCGAGGCGTCGAACCGCTCGCGCGTACCGGCGTCCTCCCCGTTCCCGCTCTACCACGCTACCCGGGACCGCTGCCCGGTGCCGTTAGCTGGTGTCCCGCTTCACCCCCGTCTTCCCGTTCGGACGGGGTCTACGTCGAGCTGTGCATACACCCCTCTCCGTTGGGGGTGTTTATGCTACATGTGGCAGAGCCACAACTATCGTGTGTGGGGACCACAGGTTTTGTACGGGCATCACACGTTCCTGTTGCAGCCAGACGCTCCATTGTGGGTATCTACGGAACTTTGTGGACCCCCATCATCGGGCAGACAGCGAACAGCGCTAATGATATCTTTCAGCGGCTACTTGTGGAAGTCAATTACTAAATGCCTGAAGACCCGGTTTCCAGTATTGAGTAGTATTCTCTCAGCCCTTTTTTTAAGATTGAGGTTTACGATTGTGTCCTAGGCTACAGTGAATCTATGTCGAGGGCGTCAATACCGCCGAGGTCCATAGAAGTGGGGCTTCCAGCCAGATATTGAGCACAAGTCAGGAACGTTCTCCCGGCGGCCTCCATGTCAGAGCATTCCTGACTGCTCGCGTTCACTTCTTCTTCTCTCCCACGTAGTACAATGTTGGCCCTTTTGGCAGCGCAGCATATGTGGTGCAGATACTTTCTGCAAGACAAGCATCGGCTGGTGGTTTCGCCATCTAGGGAAAAGCCCTCTCCAGTGCAGCGTCTCGCCTCTCCGTCCCTCTGCTTCGAGCGTTCGCCTTCTTGTCTCCATTAGAAGTTGCAGACCTGTTCTGCTCTCCGGAGCCTTTACGAGATGCCGAGACCCCTTCCGAAGTAGACCCACGCCTCCGAACAGTTGTCTTCTCTCGAGCCATGTGCAGCGTTGTTCTGTGTGGAGGGTCCACAGCTCCGCTCTTGAATACTCTCATAAGCTCACCCGTTGAGTATCAACTCTTAAGCGTCAGGGATGTAATGTTGCAGCGAGTGTTATCCAATCTGGGCGCGTTCATCGGAAAGTTGGAGGTCATGTCGTCTGCAGCATGATCATCAGAGCAATTTTGAAGGACATCAGTCTGGCGAAGCAAGTTCGCCTCTCTAGATGGACCAGTACTTCCACTTCAAGTATTTTAGGATATTCTTGAAATGAACCAGGTTCTTGAGCCGCCTCTACATCAAATGAGTACAGTAAAATTGCCTTCGTGCTATTAAGCAAATATCGAATGAACAGCCAAGGAGACCATCACGTCATGAACCAAACATTGTATCTACTAGTATGTGTGCAACAAGCAAATATGAGAATGACATCTTGATTGCCGAATGCACTTCCGCACTGTACTGCAACTAGAGCAAGAAGTCGAAAGCTGGTCTGAATGCCACCGGTCTTTTTTTGTTAGAGTATTACTGGAAGTTTTCGGTGGAAGACTTTGTCTCAGGAGTCACTTTGGTGAGTCACTTTGGTGCTTTTAGACAAACACATCACATCCGCGTATCGCGGAAAACTGCCTTATGTCCCTACTAGTGTCTATTGGACAGATGTCCTCATACGAGGACAATTTTTATAGTAATTTTTTTAGTGTTGCGGTAGTCAATCTTACATGCTGGAATGCGATAAAGTATCTTCAGGGAGTTGCCACAGGAGACCAAAACAAAGATATCAAGAATATCAACACAACTTTACGTACCGCTCCTCTTTCTGTTCGCCGATCACCAGTTTTCTCAATATGGCCGCTCGATCAGATTCCCGTAGTGTGACTGGAAATTTGGTCCATTGTCGAGCATCTCTTGTGACATCCGCCTCAGAATGCAAGCGTTTCTTCGGATCGCAATGGAAGACCAAATGCGTGACCGGAACTGTTGTGAATCTCTTCCAGACCGTCTTGAACGGTCGTAGGCGCAGATCGGTTGAAGTTGATTGGAAGATTCACAATCGAACGAAGCGAGTCACGCTCAAGATTGTCAACATTAAGTCCAGTCCAGACACGTCCGTGACGGATGCACGACAAGATAGTCTCGGTTCACCGCCCTTACTCTCATTTGAGGGCGAAACGGAGCAAGAGCTCGATCTCATCGATTTGGTAACCGAGCATGACGCAGTTTCTGCAAATGCAAATGCAGTTGCCTGTAGTATAACCCCCCCTGGGGCTTTAAATAAGATTAGATCAAGAACTAGATCAGCTACTGTAGACCGTCAAGCCCTACAGTACATCCGCGCGTGTCCACGTGTACACCACGGGGACAATGGACACACACATACACGTGCACACGTGTACAGCGCGCGAACGAAGCGCGCACGCACCACGAGTAATACGTGTACTGTCAGCCTCGACATAGCTGGCAGTATTACAGTGCTGGCCGACCGGCACTACAGTAGCCCACTACGGTACCTCGGTACTGTAGTGTTATGATAGATTGTTTTGTATATTAAATAGGGAGCGGACCGACGGCGGCAGAAGGCGGACAAGCACGGACTTGTCCACAGCCGACCGCCAAGGTCACTCCACTCAGCTTATTCTAACTACGTGCCTTCGCCTTCGCGCGCGTTAGGAGGAAGGGACCGGGTAGGGGACACACGTGTGCGCGAGCGAGCCTAGATCCGCCTCCGCCCGTCAGCGCTGGTACGTTACCCAGCGCTGCTCCGGGGCGTCGAGGCGTAGATCGGCCTGCGCGTACGCTCGTCCCCGACCTTCCCGCTCTACCACACCGCTACCAGGGCCCGCTTCCCTGCCTCGTTAGCTGGTGCTTCACCCGTCTTCCCGTTCGAACGGGGTCCACAGGTCGAACTGCGCATACACCTCCAGTCGTCTGGGGGTGTTTATGCTACATTGCCCATAGACGAAATTGGACCACAAATGAAGCAGTGACCTCTCTCAATGGCCCTGTCACGAAGAAGATCTGCAAGGTGATTGGACAATCTGGTGATATTTTCACATCCGGGAGTGCTCCGCGTGACCTCTCTCCGTTTGATTGCTTTATCAGTATGTTTCCCATGAAGCACTTAGAGGACATCAAAAGCCTTACCAATGTGTGAAATTTTAGGAGCACGATCTTCGTCCCGTCACAGCAGGAGAACTACTAAGATTTATTGGACTGCTGATTCTGCTGACGAGATTCAATTTTTCAAACCGTCGGGATCTGTGGAAAAAACTTTATCAAATACATTCCAACTCCCGATTTCGGCAGAATCATGTCACGGAAAAGGTTTGAATCTCTTTTATCTCACTAATGCTTCAGTGACCTTTCTGAGCAAGAGGATTCAATTCTAACTGACTCACGTTGGTCACTCGTAGGTGGATTCATGAAGGCCATAAACGATCACCGTGAGTGGCAAGTCTACCCATCCGACCATTTATGTGTCGACGAGGGTATCAGTT
>NW_005178665.1:0-13864 GCF_000350225.1 Chondrus crispus | reverse complement strand
GGTTCCTCCCTGACCCCTCCGGAAGCCGGCAATTAGATGTCCGGCACCCCCTCTGGGGGCGGTCGCCCGGGGGAGCTGACGGCGAAGGCGCTCACTCCGTCGTTATGAGTCCGCTCTCCCCCTTCCGGTGCGACCGTCTTGTAGGGCTTTTAACAATAAACAACCGCCGGCGACCGGCTTCGTCTTGCAACCCCCACTGTGTTTCTGGGGAGGACTAGCGTCGAGTCCTCCCCTTTTTCAGTGGGGACCACTACGTCGCGTAGTGGTCCGTATGGCCTTTGGGGGCTTCCGAGCCCCGGCGTCGGTGTTGTGGTCGGCGCGCGTTAGAAGGGGCGGTGACCGTCAGGCGTCCAGACGGTCGCTGCGGTGCCGCATGTTGAGCGGGACGCTTCTGGAATTCACCGGCGACCGGCTGCATCCCGATAGCGCCCTGCACGTTTGGGGAGGACTCGCGTCGATTCCTCCCCCTTCGCTACGTGGGCCACTACGCCGCGTAGTGGTCCGGGTGGTACTTGGGTACCGGGAGTTTCTTCCAGCGGTGGTACCGTACAACCGCGTTGTACGGTACGTGGCAGGGGGGCTCCCAAGTGTCGGAGTCCGCTGAATAATTCGTCCAGCGGACTCGGTATCCCCGGTGTGGGTCGAAGTCGACAATACGGTCGAACGCGTACTGTCGGGGTTGACCGTCAGGCGTCCTGACGGTCACTGACGAATGGCCCGAGCCCGGCCTTGCTGCGGCTGCGCCGTGGGAAGGTGGGCCCGGGAAGGCCTTTCTGAGCGGGATTTTTTTCTTTGGAAACAGGCCAGGGAGATCTCCACCAATCACCGGCCGAGCTGGCCGAGGGGAAATCGCCTTTGCGGGGGGGCGCAGTCGTCGCTCGGGGCGGCGGCTCGGGCCCCCTGGTCACGGGAGCAGGGTTCCGGTCTCTCCGGAATCTGTTCCATGACTTCTGTGAACGAGGCCGGCGCTGGCGTCAGGGCCTGACCTTCTGGGTAACGGACGGCTTCATCCAGCCGCCCAGGTGGTAGGGCCGGGGGCTCCGCCTCGGGCGGGGCCTCCAGAAGGGGGTCGGTCAATCGAGGGCTTGGCGCCTTCTCGATACGGTCTTTGGACACAGTATCGTACGTTACGGCTGACGAGAACTGGTCCCAATCGCGACCGTGTTCGCTGCAGAAGTGCCGTAGCCCCGCCAGGATGGTCCGGTTGAATCGTTCAACCTGGCCATTGGTCTGGGGGTGGTAGGCAGTGGTGAACAAGTTCCTCGTTCCCAAAACATTGCAAATGCTCTGGAAGAACTTGCTCGTGAACTGCCCACCATTATCGGACAGTAAGCATACGGGCGGCCCGTATGCGAACACCCAATGTTCGCAGAATGCCTTTGCGACCGTCAGAGCTGTGATCGCGCGGAGCGGCACCGTGCGGACAAATTTGGTGTACCTGTCGGTTATGACCAGCAGGTACCGGTGGCCCCCAGAGCTTCTGGGGAGCGGGCCCAAGATGTCGATCGAGACGAACTCGAGCGGCCTAGTTGCGGGGAAAAGCTTGAGGAGCGAGGAGTGCTTCCTCAGCGATATCCGTTCCTTGGCGCATGACACACACTGTCGAACAGTGTTGTATACGTCAAGGCCCATGGACGGCCAGTAGAATGTCCGCCGCAGGGTTTGGTACATACGGGAACCCCCAGGATGGCCCGCCATCCTGGGGTAATGAGAGAGCAACAGAACACGTTGTCGCAACGTGTTCGGGAGCACTATCTGGATAGAACGATCGATCGTTGCTATCCGTACCAGAAGACCGCGTTCATCTTCGTCGTACAGTCGTCCCGCCTCGGCCTCGGGATCAAGGAGTCGCTTCTTGATCCCACGACAGAAGGGGTCCGCAGCCTGTTCCTGGAGGATCTCGTCCACGGACACTGGCTGCAGATCCCGGGTGGCCTGGGTACTGCAAACCGGATCCTGCGTCTCGGTGCAGGCGTCGAGGTGGTCCTCGACGTCTAGGTCTTCTTTCTCCAACGCGTCCCACGCGTCGGAGCTCGGGGTCGAAAGGCCGGTTGCCCACTCGACCTTCTGGCAAATCCCTGCCCTCCCGAGCAACTCGGGGGGGCGCAACAGCGAACCGAGGCCAAAAAGCGAATCGAGGTCACCACCTGCCCCTCCCTCTTCTCGGGGTGTTCCGTCGGGGTCGTCCCCGTGGAGCGGTAGCGGAGCCGTGCTCTCGAGGAGAAAACACGGGAGCTCGAGGTCTGCGGCGAAGTCGGCTTCGCCGTAGGTCGGAAGGCGGGAAATGGCGTCCGCAATTTGGTTCTTGATGCCCTTCTTGTAGCCGACTGTGAAGTCGTGCTCCAAGAGGCGCAAGCGCCAACGGGCCAGGCGCCCGGTGGAATCCGACGAGGTCAGGATCCACTTCAGCGCCTGGTGGTCTGTGAAGAGCTCGAAGTGTTCGTGCTCTAAATATGGGCGCAGCATCTGGACGGCCCAGACGACTGCGAGGCACTCCCTCTCCCCGACGGAGTAGTTCTTCTCGGCGGGAATGAGGGAGCGGCTCCAAAAACCGATGGGTTGCACCCTGCGGCATGCCGCATCCCATCGGGGTAGGTCTGTAGCAGCGCGCAGCCGACCTGGTCGTCGCACGCATCCGTGTCCACCGAGTAAGGAAGATCCTTACGCGGTAGACGCAGCACGGGGGGTTGGATGAGAGCGCTCTTGAGCAACTCAAAAGCGTCGGTTTGGGCCTGGTTGAAAGGGGGTAGGTCGAAATCCTCCCCTTTCTGCAGCAAGCGATTGAGTGGCGCGGCCACTCTCGCGAAGTTCGGCACAAAGCGCCGATAGACATTACACAAGCCCAGGAAGCTCCTGAGCTGTGTCTGTGTCCTTGGCTCCTGGAAGCCCTTGATGGCGTCGGTGTTTCTCGAGGCGACCTCGAGTTTCCCGGGATGGATGACGTGACCGAGGTAATCTACTCGGTTCGTGAAGAAGTCGCACTTCTTCAATTTAAGCGACACGCCCGCATCGCTCAGGACGGTGAGGACCTCGTCCACATGGCGGATGTGTTCTTCAACCGAGTTGGAGAACACGATAATATCGTCAAGGTAAACAAGACAAGACCGCCACCTGTAGCGAGACAGTAGAATGTCTACTGTTCGCTGAAAGGTGGCGGGGGCGTTGCACAGCCCGAACGGCATGCGGCGGAATTGATAACTTCCCGCATGGCACGTGAAAGCGGTTCTGGGGCGATCTTCCGGTGCGACCGGAATCTGCCAGTACCCGCTGTTACAGTCTAGGGTGGTGAAGATCCTCGCATCCCCTAGACTGTCAAGACATTCCTCCATGCGCGGCAGGGGGTATAGGTCCTTGACGGTCAAGGCGTTGAGCTTCCGGTAGTCGACACAGAAGCGACGCGTGCCGTCAGATTTGGGGACCAGTACGACTGGGCTCGCCCATTCCGATTGCGCTGGCTCGATGACATCCTCGGCCAGCATTTTGTCAACTTCTGCGGCCTCTATCTCGCACGACTTGGGTCCTGCGCGGTAGGGCTGCATGTGGACGGGCTTCGATCCCGGTTTCACTTCGATGCGGTGTTGGGTCACCGAGATCGTCCCGAGATGACCCGACCACATCGAGGAATGCTTTTCCAGCATTCTCCGTACCTTAACCCGGACCCCCTCGCTGAGATGGCCCAAGTCAAGGTCGCTGACGGTTGGCGGACCCGTCTCGGCCGGGTCCGTCGTGGTGTTTTTCCCAGGCGAAGGATCGTGCTTCGCCGGGGAGTCAGGTTGGACAGCCAGAACCGTGCCGGGCATCGGTTCTGCATGGCCAACAATCTGCCCTTTTACCAGCATGCGGGGGGTGGCAGAGAAGTTCGCCACCCGTACCGCGAACGGCACGTTGGGCCGCACCGTTGCGACTCCGTTCGACAGAGCGACCTGCCGAGCGGAGTACAACTTGTCATGGGTTCCCATCAGGATGTCCCCCTTCAGGCCGCAACGCACCGAGACTACGGTCTCGGAGCGCGCTGGCAAGGTCACGCGCTGCGTGACCTTGAGTAGCATCGGCTTCGGAGGTGGTCGTACCACCTTCGGAGTTTCCGACGTACTGCTGTGCGCGGGCGCAGCTGCGCGTCGCTTCTCAATTCGGACGACCGAGCCGTCTTCGAGTTGGATGCAGCGCTTCCGGATGTAAATGGTATCCACGTGGGCGTCGATAAACGTGGTACCCAGGATGGCGTCGGCACCGAGCTGCTCGGTGACGACAAACGGTTGGCGGACTGTAAAGTCCCCAAGCCTGACGGTCAGGGTCACAATGCCCTTGGTCTTGAGGCGGTGGTTAGATGCACTCGCCAGGTTGACCACGTCGCGGCGCCGGTCCGCCCGCTCGAGGAACTCGGGCGGGAGGAGGTCGGCCCGGATGAGGTTCGGTCCTGCACCCGTGTCGAACACGGTGAGGACCGGCCTGCATGTTGAGACAGTAGGTCCAAGCTCGGCTTCGACCTTGTAGTTCACCGTAGAGAGATAGCAGACCGGGTCTGCTAGATACTCTGCTACGGTGACATACCGGGGCAACCCATAGGGTCGGACAAGTATGTGGGGCGGCACCGGGGGTGGTTCGGGGTTGATCTCCGAACCAGGGAGCTCCTCAATGGGTGCCGTCAGTTGAGGCTCCCTGCTTCTTTTCCCTGGGCGGAAACGTCCGCCCGGGGAGGTTGGTCGTCGGTGAAACCAACCCGACGCTCCTGGGACTCCTCGGAGCTGCGCTTCGATGGAGAAGCAGAGCGTGTAGGCGGGTACGGTGCCCGGAAAGCTCGGCTTTCCGGGACGAAGGAGGGCCCGCGGCTGTCCGCCGTGAGGATCCTGGGGGCTTTCCCAATGCCCCGCAGGAACTCCTTCTGTTGAAGCGAAAGGCGGTCGTAGTTCTTCACTACTACGCGATCAAACTGGGGGTCGTTCGCGGAACGCCCTAGGTGAGGACAGTTGGGGCGTTTATGCCCCAACTCGTAACACTCAAAACAGATGTCCGACGGCGAGTCTGTGTAGACCACGTAGCCGGGCTTCTGCTGCCGCGACGGTTGAAACGCGTCGTGGATGCACGGGTTGCGGATCGATACGACCGCCGCAACCTGGTCACCGACCGGCTCGGCCGGTCGGTACTCCGACTCGAATTCGGTCGCTGTGTCGTGGTGGGTCAGGGACGTAGCTGGACTGCCCCTGACCCCAGTCAACAGTACTGGGTCGGCTTCCCTCTCCCCGGTCCGCGAGGGCTCTCGGGCAGGAGGGAGGGAGGCCCCTCCAAGGCTACCGGGGCTCCACGGGGAACGCCCGGTCCTTGGAGGTTGGTCCACTGCTAGGACCCCCGCACCAGGCGTCCGGGTTCGGGAGCCCCGGGCGTGGCGTAGCACTAACGCTCGGTGGGCGTCCCCGACTGCCGTGGCGCGTTCCACGAAGTCCATGAACGCCCTGGGCCCAGTCAGGTCGTGGCGTTGGATCTGAAGCAGCGGCTTCAGATCCTTGGAAAGGCCTCGCACAAACCGAGTGATGAGGTCCTGCTCGGTGTAGACGGAACCACAGGAGCGGGCGACCCTTCGCAGACGTTCTGCGAAAGCCACTTCTGACTCCCCTTCTTTTTGGCGCATGTCGTCGAGCTCCTCGACGACCTTTTCAATGACTCGGTCATTGGCGTACATACGCAGCAGGTACTGGATGGCCCCCGGATAGTCCGAGAACCCCCCAGCACCCTCCTCGTCGAGCTCGAAGTTGCTCTCGAAGAGCTCCTTCGGCTCGTCCTCGAGGAAGTTGGGTAAGAGTACGAGGGCCGCGCCCTCGGACAATTGGTTCTTGTCACACTGTCGCTTGTAAGCTGACAGGAAAGGAAGGATAAGAATCGGATTCTTACCGTCAAACTTACGGGCGCCCAGCAAGTGCTTGAGCCGTTTGTAGTTGTCGCCTGTCCGGGACAGGACGTCATAAGAGACATCGGGGTTGGTGTTAACCAGCCGATATCGGCGGTACGTGAGGACCTGCTTGAACGCCGGCTCGGCCGGGCGTATCTCAGCAAGGTCTCGCGTGCGGGGCCCCATCCAGGATGGGCGGTAGCGGGCAGTGACGTCGTCGTCAACCTGCTCCCTCGCCCAATCCCGGGAGTGGACTCCTGCGGACGTCGAAAGGTTACGCGGCGGAACTCGGTCTCGCCGCGCTAAGTGGGCCGTGTACCACTCATTGACTCGGCGGGCTGAGTCGTCCGAGAGGTGTTCAGGGGCCCGGGAGTCGAACTCCCGGGGCCCATTGGGGTTGCAGCGGTGCTCACAGTGCAGCCCGCGGCAAGCACTGTAGCCCACTGGGGAGTCGGGGCGGCGATCTCGCGTGCTTCGCGGTACCGGCGCACGGCTTGGACTGGACACTCCAGTCCGGTCGCGGCGTCGGTTTTCCGGGAAGTAGGTCTTGACTTGTTCTTCTAGGGAGCGGACTCGGTCACGCTCCCTATCCAGCGCGGCGGAGAGCTCGCGCACTTCGTCAGCCAAGGGGGAATCGGCCAGAGCCGACCCCACCAGGGTGCCGACGTGGGTAGCATCAGCCAGCGTGCGTTGCGAACGCACGCTGGTTTGGATTTCATTCCTAGCAGCGGTTAGGAAGTGATCTTCCCGAGCTTCCATCTCGTCTTTCAGGGCGACCTGAAAGTCCCTGAGGCGCTCTGTTACCAACTCTGAAACCAGGGTGCGCAGATCGTCTGCGTGTACACCCTGCACTGTAGGGCGAGCTTCCCGGGGCATTGTTGTCTCCGGGGGCTCTGTCACATCGCCGCGCGGTCCCCAACGTTGGGGATCCGGCCGGCCTAGCACCGGAAGCCGGCACCTCGAGTCTGACTCGAGGGGCGCGACCTCCAGGGCCGAATTTGCGGGCGCAGCCGAGGCTGTTTCTCCCTCCATGTCAGATTTCGTGGGATTCCCACGGGGAACCTGCGTAGAAGGACGAGGGACTGATTTCTTCTTTCCCTCGACCTTCTCCAATCCTGGATCGGGATTGGGTCGTCCCGGAGGGCGACGGCGCTCCGAAAGCGGCCGCGATCCGCGGGAATTTTCCGAATAGTCCACGGGGACCTACGGGCGCAGGTCCCTGTGGAAGACCGGTTGGTCCGTGTCCCCGCCGACGTTCGGCATGGGGAAAATTGTCAGAACTCCTGCACGAGCGGAGTTCTAGGTCGGGAGACCACTGTAGTAGTCTAGGTGGCCTAGACTACGCGTGAGTTTTGGATAGTCAGCTGGGCCGAACTGTCCTCGGGAGACCAGGCCTTGCGGGCCGGCAACAGATCGTCTGTTGCAGGGTAGAGCAGCGGACTGTATCCAGTCCGCGGGTGAAGGAGAAAAAGAAGAAGACAGAAGGTAGGTAAGTGTAGATAGTGGGTAAGTAGGTAGGGATAGTAGAGAGGTAAAGAAACAGAAAACGAAGACAACGAGATAGCACACACAACAAAAGGGGCTGCGCGACGGGCAACGTAGACGCGCACGCGCAGGGGTGTCCAACGTAGGGACAGCGCCGCCAACCTAGGGCAGACGCTCTGCAGGGGGGGTGTTGGTCGGATCCAAGCCGCGCGCTTCTAAACGGTGCTGTGACTCGCCCGGCGACTCTTAGGGATCCGAGAGTAACGTACTCCACGGAAAAAGAGGCTCCTCCAGAGAAAGGTCTCGAGTTCGGGAGAAGGTTTTTGATGCTTTTTTCCTTCGAGTTCAGGCGCGGCCCCCCATGACTAAGTAGGGCGGGGCCGGCCGGGGAAGGGCGCTCGGCTTACAGAGCCGGCGCCGCGCAAAAGCTTACAGGCCATTTGCACTTCCCAGGTCGCGTTGTCATACTATCTACTTACAGTGCCCCGGGCCACACTTGTCGGGCGGCCCGAGCTACGGAAATTGGCGTGGGTCCAGCAGTGACCCCTAGAAATAGCCAATGAAAAAGGAGAACTCTCTACAATGGTTCGTGGGCAACTCCGCGTCCCGGGAGAGCGACCTCCTGGGAACCAGTGCTACACACAAATCAGCAAATTTTTGGTTCCTGTAGTATAATCCCCCCCTGGGGCTTTTTAGTTAGATTAGATCAACAACGGGATCTAGAGCTGT
This sequence comes from Chondrus crispus, assembly GCF_000350225.1. NCBI lineage: Eukaryota > Rhodophyta > Florideophyceae > Gigartinales > Gigartinaceae > Chondrus > Chondrus crispus. Next base: position 5,766 of record NW_005178665.1, on the reverse strand, counting down.
AGAGCCCGATGCTCCACAGTACTACTGCGCGTGGCCACGTGTACCCCTCGGGTACCGCGCGCACGCGTGCATACGTGCACACGTGTACCGCGCGGGACGGAAGCGTGCACACACACGTGTACTGTCAGCCACGATGGCTGACAGTATTACAGTACGGTCCGATCTGTACTACAGTAGTCCACTACAGTACTTCGGTACTGTAGTGTTATAGATTGTTTTGTATATTAAATACGGAGCGGACCGGCGGCGGTGGAGGGGGACAAGCACGGACTTGTCACCCACCCACCGTCAAGGTCCGACTTCCCGCTTATTCTAAGGTAACGCTCGCTAATTACCTTAGAAGCGGCACCGAGCGCGGGTTGAGGACGCGCGCGGTACGCCCACGAGCCGGCTCCGCCTCCGCCCGTCGGTACTGGATCGTTACCCAGTACCGCGCCGGGGCGTCGAGGCGTCGAACCGCTCGCGCGTACCGGCGTCCTCCCGGTTCCCGCTCTACCACGCTACCCGGGCCCGCTGCCCAGTGCCGTTAGCTGGTGTCCCGCTTCACCCCCGTCTTCCCGATCGACAAGGGTCTCGGTCGAACTGTGCATACACCCCTATCGCTGGGGGTGTTTATGCTACAGTTCCGAGGCAAATATCGGAACCAAATATCAAGAATTAGGTTCTGCTTCTCCGTAATTTGGTACCCTAGACAATCCAGTTGTCCAAGGCTCACTGGTCAGACAAAAAGACTTCCCTCCAAAAAACATGACGAAGGGGTTTTGTGGCAAAACAAGCGGCAGTCTCCCGCCATCTCTCCTCTTCAAATGCCACAAGACCAGCACGGATTTTATTGTTTTCCGGTAGGGATGCTCCGCACTGGTCGGTGAAGGCATCTCTGAGAGCATCCCCCCTGTTGGTCATCAAGCGCAAGCTCGGTGATGACAAAATGAGTTCCCCCTTTTCAGGCTCGCTACCCCCCTCTTCCCTGGATCCTCCCATCTACGGGGCCCCAACACGTTCAGCTTCGGTTCCGTTAACGTCTTCAGAGTCCGTCACTGCGACTCCTCGTAGGAGGGGACACGGGTGAGTACGAGGGTCAGTAAGAGCGTACTACACAGTATTTGGTTCTGACCGGTGGGGCCGTCGTTTTTGAAATATCAAATAACCAAAGAAGCAAATCACCAAATTCCCACCAGCCAATTGAGTTCTAGAAAAAATTGCCAAGTGTTCTTGTTTGGTCATTTGATCACCTACCGGTGGTGATGCTCTAAGGAAAAAGATTCGACCACTCGCTGCGCTCTTCAGTAAGCCTGCGAATATCTCCATAGCCACCTTCCGCGAGAATGATCCCCGCTGCCTCTTTGCAACGCCCTTTCGCTTCACGCCCAATCTTTGTTGGGTGTTTGCGGCCTTTTTCGCCTTCGCTATCGCCCTTTGATTGGCTTTCTGCTTGCAAGCTTCAGCGTTACGAGCAAGCTCATCCGCTTGTTCTTGCTTGCGCTTAGCACGGGCAAGTTCTTTCTTGCGCTTCTCAGCCTCAACTGCCTCCTTCCTCCGATACTTAGCCACGGACGCCGCCGTTTTTTGACGCAACTTTTCCTGTTCAATGGCCAGTTTTTGGGCTTCTTGATCCCTCCTCCTTGGCAAAGATTCTTCCATTCTTAGCCACTGCGCTGGAGCGCCGCAATCGAGAGCGAAGTTTTTTCTCCTGTTGTCGCCTACAGCAGACAATACCGGCGTTGGCGTGGCACATCTCAAAAGTATGTTTCGAACTGCCTCCGCTTCTCTTATAATAATATCTACTTCTTGCAGTTTACGAGCGTGCCCGTACGAATTGGACAGTATGACCCTTTGTAGCGCTGCTACTGTTTTTGCATCAGTTACTCGTCTCGTTGTGGACAGAGAAGATTTCGCACTGTCCTCATTAAATTGGGTAGCAAAATCTGCACGGAAAGGAAAGAGACCTGCTTTGGCGAATGATGCACGTGCATCCGTAACTGTTCTTGAATTATAAGCGTGAACACCACAAATAAGATTGAACCTCACGCTGCGAGTATCCAAAATAAAAGACTTGGCGAACTCGTCCCTTATTGCTCGCATCTTTGTCTTGAACGTTTTGTTCACAAACTGATCACATGGTTGCAAAAAGTGTGAAGTGTTTGCTGGTGATACCACCACCTCACACCTATTTGCAGCACAAATTTCGAGCCATTCTACTCCATTTCGAGATCCGTGGCCGTCAAGAGAAAGCAAATATGTCATATCCTGTGACAGAAAATAGCGAACGAAAGCATTCAGATGCTTCACAAAAGCAAGCATTACGTACATCTCCATTGAACCTTTTTCTGTACAGTTGATGACGCCATCGCGTGGAAACCAATTCTTTTGCTCAAACTTACGGCACACATTTCCGCTCTTTCTGTATATATTAGTAAGAGGTTCGACCCAGTTCGACATAACTTGCTTCCCGGCTACAATGAAAAAGGGAGGTGCTTTACGCCCAGACGCAGACACTGCGACTACACAAGTAATATGCTTGCCAGCGCCAGATGTTTTGGTTGAAGCGACGAAGCCGCCATGATGGCTGTTTGAAGGACCAAAAACCTTTCGCTTTTTTCCAAAAGTTGATTCAACTGCTGTCTCGTCAACATTTCAGATGCGATCACCGTCATCAAGAATGCCTGAATGTTTTGACTCAATATTTTGTAGCACCTCGAAGTATCGCTGCACATGCGAGTAAGACTCTCCCTTTAGCTTTGCGTTCTCTTTACGCTCATAATTTCGAAACGTGATTTCACGATGCCCTGCTCGAAAAGCACAAACAGTGTCGTCCGAAGGCACACAATTCTTCCATCCTTTTCGTCCATCCGCAGCGACTTCTGCCATTATTCGTTTGATTCCTGCAACGTGTACAGCAAAACCCCGCTTAGCTGCATATATGAGGCGTTGAACAATCATTTTTCCTCATCTTGGGAAAGTACAGTCTTTGCTCCCTTTTTTGTTGCCTCGACCTTGCGGCATTGTCGTTCAATTTCATCCGATTCATCGTTTCGGAGCAGTTCTTTGAGGTTACCGACCAGCGTCTTGGATAGCCCAGTCGATTCCGCAATTTTGCGCAGAGTAAGCTTGGTGGTTTTGAGGAGGTGAATTGATTTCTTTTTCGCTTCAAGCCTCGAGAGATTGATTTCTCTTCCATATTTTCGGGCTTTCGTTTGATGTCGCATTGAGGGAGCCATCTCGGGGGAAAGTGGAAAGAGGTAATGGCAGACAATGCATGGAAGAGTGGTTTACAGGAGCGCCAAAGAGGGATTTGACAGTTACAAGGTGCAACCGTATTGTGGATTTCCGCCCTTACCGACAAAAATGGCGGGCTTTGCGGTTTGAATTCAATACGGTAAGATACGGTAGCTCGTTGGGACACTTGGAGTCAAAAAACAGGCCCTTTGGTTGCCAACAGCCTCAGTTACTGGCTCATAATTTATTTGTCCTTTAATAACCCGGTGTCCACAAATTCCCTTTTGGGGAAGGGTACCTCCAACTTTGGCTTATGGCGACGGCGGCTGAGGAGTTCTGCCCAGTTCCACCTCATTGCCTCAACATAACTAAACAGTATCTTTTTCGAGAGTATTTGCTACATCGCACTATCGGATATATCGCACTTTGAAGCGTTGTGACACTGGGGTGCGATATATAGAAGGTACCACTGTATTGTTGTAGCTGATTTTAGCTGATGTCAGCTAAGCAGAGGAGCTGTTGATGTCAACATCAACAGCTCCTCTGTGTGATGACCACTGAGCAAAAAGGGAGGTGCCGTCGGCCAACGACGTGAGGGAGGAATGACTGAGAGTCATATGAAGGAATCACCACACTCTGAAACTGCGCTTGCGCCGCTCAAAGGGCCCATGCCTTGTATTTTGACCAGTGATTTACAGAACACACTCGGCCAACACTTGTTCGCCCCTTCCACTCCAGAGGAGCGATATTGACCTTAACATTTTCAGCCAAAGAATGGACATCTTAAGTCCCCGCGTATACTAAAATCCGTGTCTGTCTGTCTGTGTGTTTGTGTATGTGTGTTCGTGCGCTCCCGCACGGGTTCTCATTGGCGCACGGGGGCGCTGCGGCGACAAGTGGCGGCCACGTGCGGGGCGGCCTGGCCGCAGGCCAAGCGGCCACGCGGACACGTGTAGAAAGCGGCGGGGCCGTGATTTAATTTCATTTTTTACTACAGTGACAAGTGTACTGTGCGGACTGGGGGCGGCCTGGCCGCAGGCCAGGCCGCCACGGGGACACGTGGCGGTGGCAGTGGCGGGAGGCTGCGGGGCGGCCTGGCCGCTGGCCAAGCGGCCACCAAGGACACGTGGTGGCTACGGGATGGGCAGAAATTACGTGGGTCATTTAAAAATTCCGCATGACCTCAGAGGCGGCAGCGGCGAGGGGAAAGGGTGTGTCACTGGCGGGGGGCGAGGGGGCCCGCATGGCCACGCTGTCGCGAGGGTCGCGCACGGTGGGTGAAGGCAGAGGCCGCTGACGAGGCCCGAGAAGTGGGTGCGGAGCGCGGGCGGAAGGGGCCGGACTGCGCCCGGGGGGGAAGGGGGTGGCGGCGAGCGCCGGCGCGAGGGGCAGGGGCGAGGAACGCCGAAGACCGTCGCTGCGAGGCGGGTAGGTGTCACAGCCGGCAGCGCAAGAAGACGCGCGCGGGTGAGGGGGGGCAGGGAATTGACGCCCAGACGGTCGCGCTGCGCTCCTTCCGCGGGGTTCGCAGCGTACGAGAGGGAAGATTGACTAACTGCGATGACTGTGGGTGCGGGAGCGGCACCGCGACGGACGAGAAGGAGGGCCTACGGAAACGGCGTGCAGAGGGGAAGGTGGCTGTGATCGGCTTGATCAAGAAGAGTTGGGCAGGCGGGGGATGGGGGAAGCGCATCATAAGGGAAGGAGGGATCGTAGGGCGGTCAAAGGAGGCAGGAGGGGAGGGGAACCAGGAGAGCGGAGGGCGGGAGAGTCGCTGAGAGCGCACGCGACGAAGCTGGGGCAGCGGCAGCAGCAGCAAAGGTGGGGACGTCGGGAGCAGTAACTGCAAAGGTCGGAGCAGGAAGCCGAGCGGGAGGTGCACAAGCGGCGAAATGGGTAGAGAGGAAGGCGAGGTGGGGGTACAAGCCCGGGCACGCGAGGCGACGGTTACTTGGGGGCGGCAAGAGCAGCAGCAGGGGCGGAGGCCGGCGACGGAGAGGGCAAGGCCGCCGCAGGGCGGGAGGGAGCGGGGCGAGCCGCACGAGTAGAGGGGCCGGGTGGAGTAGGGCGGGGCGGCGGGTGAGGTGTGATTGCGCGGGCGTGTGCCTAGAGCGTGAGAGCCATAGAATAACGAAAGGGTAGGGGCACGGAAGTGGGAGTGCGGGGATTGAGGAAGCGGAGCGCCTCGCGGCGTAGGCGCCAGGCGACGCGGGCGGCGGCGAAACAGTCGAGAGCAGAAGCGGGGAGAGGGAGAGGGCAGTGTGGGCGGGGGGCCACGGGTTCGCCGGTACGGAGGTTGAGGCGGACGGGAGTGCCAACCGTAGCGACCAGGGTAACGGCCTGGGCAACGGTGGCGAGCAGGACTGAGGCGACTGTGGCGAGAGCAGCGCGACCTGCAGCCAGAGTGAGCACGGAGGGGCGGTAGGCGTGGCAGGACGAGGGGGAAAGGGGCGACGAAGACCGGAGAGACGACGAGAGCAGTAGCGAAGAGGACGGGGGAGCAGCGAGGCGGGGAACGCCGGCAACGATGGTGGACCAGAGACGAAGGGA